>NW_006399911.1:4199938-4242114 GCF_000299155.1 Elephantulus edwardii | reverse complement strand
CTCTTTTTGTTTCTTGTAGTAATGTTTTGTAATTTTCTTTGAATAGATCCTTTGTGCTTCATGTTAGATTCACTCCCAAGTATTTAATATTGTGATTAGCTATTGTGAAGGGTATTGTTTTTCTTAGCTCCGGCTCTGTATTCTCTTTGTCACTGTAGAGAAACCCAACTGATTTCTGTATGTTGATCTTGTATCCTGCTACTTTGCTAAATCACTCAACTTGTCCAATAGTTTTCTTGCTGAGACTTTAGGGTTTTCTAGGTATACTAGCTTATCATCTGCATAGAGATAATTTTACCTCCTCTTTGCCAATTTGGATACCTCTTAGTTCCTTCTCTTGTCTTATTGCTATCACTAAGACTTCCATATTGAATAAGAGAGGTGAGAGTGGTCATCCTTGCCTAGTTCCTGTTCTTAAAGGGAATGCCTTTAACCTCTCTCCATTGAGAACAATGTTGGCTCTCGGGTTTTTGTATTTAAATACTTTTTACTATGTTGAAGAAATTCCCCTCTAATCCTATTCTGTTGAGTGTTTTAATCAGGAAAAGGTGCCGGATTTCATCAAAGGCCTTTTCAGTATCAATTGATAGGATCATGTGATTCTTGTTCTTTGCTTTGTTAATGTGATTAATTACATTAATTGTTTTCCTTATACAGCCTTTTTAAAAAAAGGTGTTGGCAAAATTGGAAAAATATCTGCAGAAGACTCAAGCAAGATCCACACCTCACTCTATATACAAAAACCAACTCAAGGTGGATCATGGACGTAGGACTAAAAGCAAGGACTACAAACTTCACTAAAGAAAAGCTTGGAAAAACTCTAGTAGTTCTAATCCACAACATAAACAGTCTTCCAAGTATCCTGAAAAATCTACAACCAGGAAAAGATAAACTAGATGATGAATGGGACCTTCTAAGAATCAAATCCCAATGCACATCCAAAAACTTCTCCAACAGGATAAAAAGGGAAGCCACAGACTGGGAAAAAGTATTTGATAATGACATGTCAAATAAGGGACTGATATCTAGAATTTATAAAATACTTGAGCACCACAACAAAATAAAAGTAAATAATCCAATTGAAAAATGAGCACAGGATATGAACAGACACTTCACCGAAGAAGACATTCAGATGGCCAACAAGCACATGAAGAAATGTTTAAAATCCCTAGCTCTAAGAGAGATGCAAATCAACACAACTATGAGATATCTTCTCACCCCAGTAAGAATAGCAAAATATAACAGAACAGCAACAAATGCTGGCAAGGTTGTGGATCAACTGGAACCCTTACTCACTGTTGGTGGGAGTGTAAAATGGTGCAACCACTGTGGAAAGTGGTGTGGCACTTTCTCAAAAAGTTGCAAATAGGGGAGCTCTGGTGGCCTAGTGGCAAGGAGCTGCAACTACAATCCCAGAGGCACAAGGTTCTCTGCCGGGGAAGGAGGGACAATCTCCTCCTGTACCAGTCAGATCTGATTTAATGGTACACGTACACACACACACACACACACACACACACACACACACACACAAAGTTGCAAACAGAGATACCATTTGATCAAGCCCATTACTGGGAATATACCCCAAAGAGATCATAACTGCCATCCCATGTTTATCGCGACTTTGTTCACAATAGCAAGGAGTTGGAAACAACCTAAATGCCCATTAACAAACGAATGGATACCGAAGCTGTGGTATATTCACACAATGGAATACTATCTCCATCGAAAAACAAGGAACTCATGCAATATTATTCAAAGTGCATGACCCTGGAGGACATTATGCTGAGTGAAATATCTCAGTCACAAAAAGACAAATACTGCATAGTGCCACTGTTACAATGGGACAGATAACAGGGTTGGGGTAAAACTGAGAAAAACTGGATAAATTATGTAGACTGCATTGAAAGTTTAAAAGCAATCTATGATAGGGTATTATGGTTATCACAAGAGTCCAGAATGAAGGTTGCATAGTGAAGTGTACTCGGGGTGGGGGTGGGGGTGGGGGTGAGGGGATTGTATACCAATGAAGGAAATGTTTTCTTTTAGTTTTCAAGGAGAAGAGAGAACTAGGGGGGGAGGGGAGGCAGGGAGAAAAGTGTAACAATGAATGAATGGAAATCCAAAATCTCTGTAAATAGTAATTAAAATTTATAAAGTAATTTTTTTAAAAAATGAATGTTTCAGGAATCATCAAAAGAAGATAGAAGGAATACAGTCACTGTACCATTTCAGGAAACATCAAATTATTAAGAACCAATAGTAATGAAGAAAGAAGTTAAAGCTTCACTGAAAGTACTGGCAAAAAATAAGGTCTCAGGACTCGACACACTATCAATTGAGGTGTTTCAGTAAACAAATGCAACACTGGATGTGCTCACCTGTCTATGCTAACAAATATGGAAGATAGCTACCTAGTCAATTGACTCAAAGAAATCCATATTTGTTACGACTTAAAAAAAAATAAGGCGATCCAACAGTGTGGAAATTATAAAACAATATCATTAATATCATCTGCAACAAAAATTATGCTGTGGATTATTAAAAAATAGCTGGAACAGTACAGCAGCAGGGAGCTACCACAAAGTCAAGCTAGATTCAGAAGAGGTTGTGGAATAAGGGATATCACTGCTTATGTTAGAGAAATGTTGGCAGATAGCAGAGAATACCAAAAAGAGGTTTACTTGTATTTATTGACTATGTAAAGGTATTTGAGTGTGTGATCCATAAAAATTAACACTTAATTGTGCTCAAGAAAAACCTAAGAAGCAGTGATTCAAACAAAACAAGAGAACATTGCATGTTTTAAAATCAGAAATAATGTGTCAGGATAGTATCTTTACTCTGTACCTTTTTAATCCGCATGCTGAGCATACAATTCCAGAAGCTGGAATATAAGGAGAATGTGGTCTCAGAAGGAAGATTCATCAGCATGCTGCATTATGTAGATGGCACAACCTTGCCAGCAGAAAATTAAGAAGACATGAAGTACTTATGACAAAGATCAAAAGACTACAACCTTCAATATCAACAAAACTTCAACATCAAGAAAATAAAAATTCTCAGTATTGAAACACTGAAGTTGTCAATGATTTCATTTTACTTGAGTCCACAATCAACATTCATGGTAGCACTAGTCAAGAAATCAAAATATGTGTTGCATTGGGAAATATGCTGTCAAAGGCCTTGTTAAAGTGCTAAAGAGCAAGGATGTCAGTTTAAAGATTAAGGTGCACCTACTTAAAGCCATGTTGTTGTTGTTGTGTGCTGTCAAGTAAGAACTGACTCACAACGACCCTCCAATGGGTTTTCAGAGACAGTAAATAGCATGGCAGGAGGTTGACCATCATTCTCCTGTGGAGCAGCTGGTAGATTCAAACTGTGTGCCTATGAGATTACAAGACTACTTGCATCTGAAAAAAGAATCATGAACAGGGCAGACAAAAAAAAAACAACAACAAACTTGTTCTTTTAAATTATGGTGTTGGGGAAAAGTACTGACCACATTATGGGCTTCTAAAAGAACAAATCTATCTTGGAGAAAGTGCAACTAGAGTGCTCCTTTGGGGCAAGGATGGTGAAACTTTGTCTCACATCCTTTGGCATGTTATCAGGAGAGGCCAGTCCTTGGTAAAAACCACCATGCTGAGATTGGTAGAAGGATCATCGAAAGAAAGACGACTTTTTAAATTTTATTTACAGCATATTCTTCCTATTTAATTTTTTTCTCATTCATTCATTGTTGCACATTTTCCTCCCTACCCACCCGTCTCCCCCAGTTTGCTTTTCTCTTTGAAAAGAAAAAAAAATGTATCTTTCACCGTTATACAATCCCCCTCCCCAAGTCCACAGTCCACTTTACTATGCATTCCTTTTTCTGAAATCTTGTCATGAAAAAATACCTAATCATGTATTCCTTTTAAACAGTTCTCTCCCTCATCTGTTTCAATGCAGTATACATTATTTATCCCATCTTTTCTTAGGTTCCCCTGCAACCTCGATGTCAGTCCTGTTTTATAACAGTGGCACTGTGCAGTATTTGTCCTTTTGTGAGTGAGATATTTCACTCAGCATAATGTTCTCCAGTGGCACAAGATGGAATGATATAAAGGGCTTAAGCATGACAGAGATAGTATGGATAGTGTCGGATAGGGTGAGGTTCAAATCTATGGTTCAGAGAGCTATGACAATCCAATTAAAAATGTCAAAGGCATCTATCACTATGGACTGCTTGAAGTGGGAGCACAGTAGACAGTCCTAAGAGAAAAATATGGAACTAAACTGAAAATCATAAGAATATCTAGATTTCCTGGTCTAATAGACACTAAGGCCTGAGACTGTAGGCCTTAGTCACAATGCTACGTGCTTCTCAGACAGGTCACAGCTCATACCAAAGAGGCTGCTGCACCACTGAGAGAGTGGACACTTTGGAATTCTACTTTATCACATTCAGGATGGGCTAACAACTCTCTAGAATGAAATCTTTTCTATTTGCAATCCAGAAGAACAACCAAGTCTACCACTACTGAACCATGACCAAGCAAACCCAAAATTAAATCTCATCACTGTCCTCAATTATCAGTTGAGAAAATTTTCTTCAGAAGAGAAAAGAAATGCCACTTCACAGAGCCCTTAATACACAGAGAGAGGCATTCAGAAACTGAGAGACTCAGCAAGCAAAGATCCCTTCCAACAAGTGAAAGGAGGAAAAGTATTCCACAAAAAACAAACAGATAAATACATGGATACTACATCAGCTACCATACACACACAGAAGAGAAGAGGTTAAATAAAACTGTGGGGAAAAGATTATAAAATCATCAATGCAGGGACACTAAAGAAGCAGGCAACCTCAGCTCATACTAAAAACCAAAGTTCTAAAAATGCCCTTTAAAAGAAAAACCAAAACAAACAAACAAACAAAAACCCAAACAAAACCTGACTGAAAAAAGAGTCAATGAATCTCCTGGAAAGAAAGGGTAATGGAACATTCTGGTACGGAATTCAAAAGAATGACTATCAAATGTTTTCTCTGGATGAAAGAAAAATAGAAAGAATTAAAGGAAGCTACAAGCAAAACCTTAAGAACTTTAAAAATAGATTAGAAAACAAAATAAATAAAACCAACGAAGCATTGTTTTGTTGTCGTGCACTACACAGTCAGAACTGACCCAGAGCTGACTCTGGCGGGTTTTCAGAGGCAGTTAATCACACAGGAGGAGACTGCCCTTTCTTCTCCTGTGAAGCAGCTGGTGGCCTCAAACCTCATGCCTTCAGGACTACAGTGTAGTTTCTTGCCACTAGAACACCAGAGCTCCAGTGAAGTATTAGAACCATAAAAAACCAAGAAACAGCAATCCAGAATAATAATTTTTTAAAAAGTCCGATGTTGTCAATATGTTAAGAGGTACAGATAACCAGAACTGAAGAGACAGAACACAGAATCAGCAAAACAAAAGACACAGCCACCAGCACTAATCTACTGGACAAAAACAAAAAAAAAAAAAAACCAAACCAAATACAAAACACTAGAAAACCTGTGGGAGGATTTTGTTGTTGTTATTGTGCTGCAGAGTTGCCTGCTACTCCTAGCAACCCTATGAACAACAGCCCTAAACCCTGTTCTATCCTATGCCAATCTCACTGTCTCCACCATATCCACCCCCATCACCCCAGTCACTGAATCAATCCACCTCGTAGAGAGCCTTCCTCTCCTGCACTGTCCCTCTACCCTCCCAAGCATGACGTCCTTCTTCAAGGACTGGTCCCTCCTTGGAACATGTCCAAAGTATGTCAAACGAAGCTTCAGAATCTTTCCCTCCAAAAAGCAGCCTGGTTTAACCTTCTCCATGTTGAACCTGTTTGTTTTCTTAGCAGTCCATGGTATATTTAATATTCTTCTTCAATACCACTGCTTAAAGGCATCAATTTTCCTTCTATTCTCCCTAGTCATTGTTAAGAATATTATCCATAAAGAATGCAAAAGTTCATAACTAAAATAAAGGAGGAAGAAAAGACTGAGATGGATGTCAGAAGAGACTCTGAATATTGCACTAAAGCGCTTAGAAGCGAAAGCAAGAAATTTAGGAAATGAGCAGATTTCAAAGGGCAGCTCAGGGAAGATAAAGCAAAGTATTATAATTAAATGTGCAAGGAGCTGGCGTTTGAAAATCAAAACGGATGAACTCATTCAGCATTTCTTAAGCTGAAGGAATTGAAGAACAAATTCAAACCTTGGGTAGCAATCATTAAGGGTGTTATGGACAGAATACTGAATAATCTAGGATACATCAAAAGAAGATGAAAGGAGTACACTGAAACTCTATACCAAAAAGAACAAGCTAACACGAAGGAATTTCCTGAAACAACATATGATCAAGAGGCAATAGTGATAGAGAAAGAAGTCCAAGCTGCTCTGAAGAAAACTGGCAAAAAACAAATCTGCAGGAATTAATTGGAATTGGACTACCAACTGGAATACCAATTGACATAGTTAAACAGATGTAGCCCTGTAAGTGCTAATCAGGCAGTGCCAAGAAATCGGAGGACAACTACCTGGCCAAGTGACTGGTACACATCCATATTTATTTCAATTCCAAGAAAAGGTGATCAACAGTATGGAAAATATTGAACAATATCACGAACATCATATAAAAGCAAAATACTGCTGAAGATTATTATCCAGAAAGGACATCAAAAGAAACCTATCGGAAATGCAAGCTGAATTTGGAAGAGGCTGTGCTACTAGGGACATCATCAACAACGTTAGATGGATTCTAACAGAAAAGAGTAACAGGAATGTCTATGTTTCATTGACTGTGCAAAAGCATTTGACTGTGTGGATCACAACAAATTGCGGATAACCTTGAGAAGAATGGAATCCTCAAATATCTGATTGTGTTCATAAAAAACCTATACTTGGACCAGGAAGCAGTAGACCAAAAAAAAAAGAGTAAGGAAACACTACATGGTTCAAAATCAAGAAAAGAGTATATCAGGGATGCATCCTTTTCCATACCTTTCAAATTTAAATGCAGAGCAGATTATTAGGGAGGCTAGACTTTATTAGGAGAAATATGGCATCAGGATAGGAGGAAAAATAATCAACAGCCTGCACTATACAGATGATACAACCATGCCTGGCAAAACTGAGCATCCAAAATGTTTGTGGCAGAAGGTGAAGGACTACAGTCATCAATAGAGACTGGATCTCAACATCAAGAAAACAAAGATTTTTACCACTGGGCCAACTGGCAGCACCATGTTCTAAGAAGAGATTGAGACTGTTAACAACTTCAATTTACTCAATTCCACAATGAATGCCCTTGGTACCAGCAGTTAAGAAATCAAAAGACAAATTGTATTAGGAAAAGCTACTGTCAGAGAAACTCTCCAGAGTATTAAAGAGCAATGATGTTAGTCAAGAGACTAAGGTACACCTGATCCAGGCCATGGTCTTTGTAATTACTGTTCAGAAAGCTGGACAATGAATAAGGATGTCTGAAGGAGAATCGATGCCTTTGAGTTGCAGTGTTGGAGATGACATGGTAAGTCTTGAACTTAACATGGACTGCCAAAAGAACAAACATGTCTGTCAGTGTACTCTGAGATCCAGTAATCCAATTTATAGATCTATACAAAGATTATGATACTTAGACAATGTCTACAAAACACATACACAAAAAATTCATAGCAGTTCAAAACCAGAAACAAGCTTAATCACCTAGATTGCATAAATTATGATATCAGTGTATAATGGAATATTACAAAACAACATTCAGACACCAAATACTGCTAACTACTATAACATGGATGAATCAGACATAATGTAGAGAAGACGGAAATAAAATACCATATGATATTCTTTCATGAATATGAAACAAAATAATTTGCAAAATAACATTATACTAAAAAAGTCAAAACCACGTTTACTTTTAGGAAATATTGATAGGAAGGACCAAAAGCACCTCCGTGGTGCTAAAACAATGTCCCGATTCTGGTGATGATTATGTTGTTGTTGTTATGTGCCATTGAGTCGCTTGCGAATCAGAGCAACCTTATGTAAAAGAGCCCTAAACCCTGCTCTATCCTGTGCCAACCTCACTGTCTCTGACACACCTACTCCCATTACTCCAATCACTGAATCAATCCATTTCATCAAGGGTCTTACTCTCTTGTGCTGTCCCTCCACTCTCCCAAAGAGGATGGCCCTCTCCAAGGTCTGGTCCCTCCTTGCAACATACCCGAAGTATGTCAGACAAAGCTTCAGAACCCTTATCTTCAAGAAGCAGCCCACTTTCAACTGCTCCAGGACAAACCTGTTTGTTCTAGCAGTCCAAGGTATATTCAGCACTCTTCTCCACCAACACAGCTTGAAAGCATCAATTCTCTTCCTATCATCCCTAGTCACTATCCAGCTCTCTGATGCATAGCACATAATTGCAAAGACTATGGCCCAGATCAGGTGCATCTTAGTCTCCAGACTGACGTCGTTGCTCATCAGTATTCCAGAGAGGTCCCTGACAGCTGATTTTCCCAATGCCATTTGTATTGCTGTTACCAAGAGTGTTGACTGTTGAGGCAAGGAAACTAAAACTATTAACTATCTCTATCTCTTCAACAACCATAATGATGTTTGGCCCAGTGTGTTGATGTTAAGCTTCAATCCATACTGAAGGCTGCAATCCTTGACGTTCTGCAGCAAGTGCTTCAGGTCCTGCTCAGTTTCAGCAAGCAGGGCTGTGTCATCTGCATAACACAGGCTGTTGATGAGTCTTCCTCCAATCTTGATACCACATTCCTCTCATCATACAACCCACTGTCATTACTGCACACAGATTGAAAAAGTATAGAGACAGAATACATCCCTGAAGGATGCTCTTCCAATTTTGAACCATGCAGTGTCTCCTTGCTCTGTTCTGATGACTGCCTCTTGGTTCAAGTATAGGTTTCACATAAGCACAATTGAATGTTCTGGGATTCCCATTCTTCTCAGAGTCAGCCACAGCTTGTTGTGATCCACACAGTCAAAAGCCTCTGCATAGTCAATGAAGCACAGACAGACATTAGTCTGGTTCTCTCTGCTTTCTGCCAAGATCCATCTAACCTTAGCTATAATATCCCTAGTACCACGGCCTCTTCTAAACCCAGCCTGCATATCTGGCAGTTCTCTGTTGACATGTTGCTCCAGTTGTTTTGGGATAATTTCAGAAATATCATGCTTACATGTGATATTAACAATATTGCTCAATAATCCTTGCGTTCTGTCAAGTCACCTTTCTTTGGAATGGGAACAAATACTGATCTCTTCCAATCAGTCGGTCAGGTGGTTTCCCTCCAGATTTCTTGGCACAACTTAGTGAGCACATCCAGGGCAGCGTCAGTTTGTTGAAATATGTCAATTGGTATGTCGTCAACTTCTGGAACCTTATTTTTTGCCAATTCTTTCAGAGCAACTTGACCTTCTTCCTTCGCCACCATAGCCTCTTGCTCATACATTATTTCATGAAATTCTTCTGTGTCAGCCAATTCCTTTTGGTAAAGCGACTATATACTTCTTCCATTTTCTTTTAATGCTTCTTGGATACTTTAACACTCTACCCAAAGCATCTTTAGTATTGCCACTAATGGCTTCAATTTGTTTTTCAATTCCTTCAGCTTAAGAAATGCTGAGCGAGTTCAGCCCTTTTGATTTTCTGACTCCAGCTCTTTCCACATTTCATTATAGTATCTTGCTTTGTTACCCCAAGCCGCCCTTTGAAATTTTCTGTTCTTCTCTTTAATTTCTTGATTTCTTCCTTTAACTATGGCTTTTCAGCACTCTGATACAATATTCAGAGTCTCATCTGACATCCATCTTGGTCTTTTGTTGCTCTTCAGCCTTTGTAATGACCTTTTGTATTCTTCATGAACGATATTCTTGACATCTTCCCACAGCACATCTGGTCTACGTTCACTGGTGTTGAAGGCCTCAAACCTGTTCCTGAGATGGTTTTGAAACTTGAGTGGGAAAGACTTAAGGTCAAATTTTGGTTCCTGATGATTTTTCTTCAACTTCAGCTTGAATTTGTATATGAGAAGTTGGTGGTCTGTTCCACAATCAGCCCCTGGCCTGGTTTCCACAGCTGACAGTGAGCTTCTCCAGCAATTCTTTCCACAAGTGTAATCAATTTCGCTCCTGTGCATACCATCAGGTGAAATTCATGTGTACAGCCCAGGTTTGTGTTTCGAATAAAAGATATCTGCAATGAAAAAATCATTGAATGTGCAGAATTTTATCATTTTATCTCTGGCCTCATATTGTTGTTGTTGTTGTTGTTATGTGCTGTCGAGTCATTTGCAAGTCACAGCGGCCCTATGTACAACAGCCCTAAACCCTGCTCTATCCTGTGCCAATCGCATTGCCTCTGACACACCCATCCCAATTACCCCAGTCACTGAATCAATCCATCTCATAGAGGGTCTTCCCCTCCTGCACTGTCCCTCTACTCTACCCAGCATGATGTCCCTCTCCAAAGACCTGTCTCTCCTTGCAACATGTCCAAAGTATGTCAGACGAAGCCCCAGAATCTTTGCCTCCAAGGAGTAGCCTGCTTTAACCCTCTCTACGATGAATCTGTTTTCTTGGCAGTCCATGGTACATTCAATACTCCTCTCCAGCACCACAGCTCAAAGGCGTCACTTCTCCTTCTGTCCTCCCTAGTCATTGTGCAGCTCTCTGATGCATAACAAGTGATTGCAAAGACCATGGCCTGTATCAGGTGCACCTTCGTCTCCAGAGAGACACCGTTGCTCTTGAGTACTTTAGAGAGGTCCCTAACAGCAGACTTTCCCATCGCAATACATTTTTTGATTTCCTGGCTGCTGGTGCCAAGAGTGTTGACTGTGGAGCCGAACAAACTGAAGCTGTGAACAATCTCAATCTCTTCGCCATAAAATGTTTATAGTAGGCTACATTGTCCACAGCCATCATGTCATCACCAGTCATGAATCTGTTCCAGTTGATTAAATAGATACCCGTCTTAAAAAGTTCTTAGTAGCGAGTTCTGGTGGCCTAGTGGCAAGATGCTGCACTTAAATCCCAGAGGTATGTGGTTCAAATCCACCAGATGCTCTGCTGGAGAAGGAGGAGGCAATCTCCTCCTGTACCAGTCAGATCTGATTTGACGGTACACATAAAAATAATACAATTTTTAAAAAAAAGTTCTTAGTGTGACCTGGACTGCTATCTCGCCTGGAGCACTAGACTAAGGGCCTGCTGCCTGCAGGCCCTTGTTCCCTCTGCCTGGAGGCCTTGGCCCCTCTGCCTGGTGGCACTGGTCCCACCACCTTGACCCCCAAACTCTCCACCTGGAGGACTTGGCCCCATAATGTGAATGCTCCCACTGGCCACTGCGTCGATGTTCCCACCAGCTTCCTGGACACCATGGCCCTCCTGCCTAAAGTACTGAACCCCAAGCCCCACTGCTGGGACACTCTAGCCTGCCACCTGGAAGCCCAGCTCCACTGCTGGAAGGACCTGGGCCTGCTGCCTAGACACACCCTCGTCTGAAGAATGATGCAATGCTGCTCTTCAGAACTGTGCCAGGGACAGCAATATCACAGGTGATCCCATTTCCTCTCTCCTCACAGAGCTAGAGCTGCCTTTAGCCCTGGGCACCTTGGACCCACTTAGACTAGCTGCAGTAGTTTCCTGACAGAGAAGGCTGCTAACTCACAGGCCATATCACTCCCCAATTAAAGCAAGTCTTCCTTTGAGTTAAAAGTTCAGAGAGAAACACAGGAAAACTCAGGCAGGGTAGCAGTTGTGCCTTCCTCTAGAGCAGTGACTTCCTCAGCCAATGTTTTATGACCAACAGTTTGTTAAGGCCTCAGAAATGTAAAAACTCTACTACAGCAACGTCACAGAAAAAGCAAACTACCGCACATCCTACAAAAACCCAAAACAAGATGTCACCCCAAAAAGTGAATCATAAGCAATGGATTTCCTGAAGCCATAAAGTCTGATGGAGCTTTCTAACAGAGAATTAAAAAGAAAAATGAATAAATATTTAAATGACTTAAAGACAAACTTGAAGAATTATAGGACTCTGCAAACAAAAACCAAGAAGAACTTAAAAAAAAAACCCAAAACCAAAAAACAACAACACAACAATCCAAGACAGTACAGATAAAACAAATGAGGCATTAGAGGCTCTGGAAAAACAAAAAACCACAATCCAGAAAATGACAACCAATGCTTCAGATGCTGTCAGCATTTTGGAGGGGCACATGAACAGAGTTGAAGAGATGGAACACAAACCAGAAATATGGAAGATGGAATTGTCAACAGTCATCTGCTAAAACTAAACAAAACAAAAAACAAAAACAGAATTAAAAAGGAAGGGAAAAGAGGAAAGTTTAAAAATAATGTGGGGCACCATCAAGAGGGATAACATGCACATAATCAGAATCCCAGAACAGGAAGAAGCAGGTAAAAGCCCTGAGGAAGTTGTGAAGAAATGCTAGGAAAAAACCTTTCTAGGCATAATAAAGAATGAGAGAATATATATTCAAGAAGCTGAGCGACACCATATAGAATAGGCCCCAAATGAAAAAATATCAAGGTGTATCACAGTCAAATTTGTTAGAACCAAAGATAAAGAGAGAATTCTGAAAGCAGCCAGGGAAAAACAAAGAGTAACCTATAAAGGAGAGCAAATAATGTTAAGTCTCAGTATCTCAGCAGAAATCATGCAAGAAAGAAGACAATGGAATGACATATATCAAACACTCAAAAGGATACAAGTATCAACCAAGAAAATTATACCCAGCAAAACTCTCCAAAATATATAAATAAGGGATTCAAGATATTCTCAGAAAAGCAGAAACTAAGGGAATCCATAAAAACAAGACTAGTGTTGCAGGAAACATAGGGACACATCCTTCTGACAGAGGTAACACAGAAAGCAGGATGAACCAAAGCAACCATCAAATGACACCAAAAAGAACGCAACAAAATGACAGCAATAAAAATTAGCCTCTCAATAATTACTTAGAATGTGAATGGCTTAAATGCACCACAGAAGAGAAAAAGAGTAGTAGATTAAAATAAAACAAACAACAACAACAAAAAAAACCAGCCCATCAATATGCTGTCTATAAAAGCCACATCTGAAGAGTGAAGATAAAGAAATACTAAAAATAAAAGGGTAGGGGGAAAAATATACCAAGCAAATGGCAACCAGAAAAAAGCAGAAGAAGTGATATAAATCTCTGATAAAATAAATTTCAAATCAAAAACATCATAAAGGACAAGAAAGGTCACTACATAATGCTTAAAGGGTCAATAGAACAAGAGGACACAACAATAATAAATATCTCTGCACCAAATGATGTTGTTGTTGTTGTTGTTGTTGTTGTTGTTGTGGTTGTTGTTGTTTAATGCCGTCGAGTCGTAGACGACTCACAGAGACCCTATGAACGAACAGCCTGAGCACTGTTTGTACATAGAGTTTCCGGAGGCAAGCCATTTCGGAAGTGGATGCCGCTCCTGCTTCCACACCAAATGATGGACGTGCAAAATATACAAAGCAAACATTAACAAAACTGAAAAAAGAAAGACACCACAAGTAGAGTAGTAGGAGACTACACTATACCACTCTCAAGAAAAAAACAGAACTCTCAAAAGGAAGCTCAACAAAGATACTGAAGAATTGAACCACTCAATGCAATCAACCAACTCAAGTTCATAGATATATATAGGCTAATGCACTCAAAAAGAAATATACCTTTTTCTCCAATGTGTATGGAATGTTCTCCAAAACAGATCACATTTAGGTCAAAAGGCAAGCGTCAATAAATAAAAAAACATAGAAATAATGCAAAGTGTCTTCTCAGACCACAATGCCACAAAATCAGAAATTAATAACAAGATGATAAAAGAGAAAAAAACACATGTATTTGGAAGCTGAACACCACCTTGATTGAACATTAGTAGGTAATAAAAGAAATAGAAAATGAAACTAAGAAGTTTCTCAAAACAAATGGCAATGAAAACAGAACTTACCAAAACATTCGGGAAACAGTCAAAGCCATAATTAGAGATCAATTTATAACAATAACTAAACACATCAAAAGACAAGAAAAAATGATAATTGACTCTGTAACCCACATCTCCAATAAACTGAAAAAGAATAGCAAGAAAACCTGCCACCCTCTAAAAAAAAATTATAAGAATTAGGGCAGAAATAAATTAAATAGAAACAGAAAAACAACTGAAACCATCAACAAAACCAGGAGTTGGCTCTTCAAAAAGGCCAATAAAATCAACAAACCACTAGCAAAACTAATCAAAGAAAAGACACAAATAATTCGAATAAGAGATGAAAGGGACAATGTCACAACAGAACCAACTAAAATAAAAAGGTTAATGATGGAGTATTATTAAAAAACTATACTCAAACAAATATGAAAACCTAGAAGAAATGGACAAATACTTAGAAACTCACACCTATCTAAGAAGACACAGATAGAAATTAAGCACCTGAACAGACCCATTTAAAAAGAAGAAATTGAACAGGTAATAAAACAACTTAAAAAAAAAAGCCCCAGAGTAGATGGTTTCACAAGTGAATCTTATCAAACATTCAAAGAAGAATTGTCACCAATCCTACATAAAGTATTTCAGAAAATAGAAAAGATGAAATTCTCCTGGCCTCATTCTATGAAGCAAACATATCCTTGATACAAAAGTCAGGTAAAGACACCACCAAAATAGAAAACTATAGGTCAATATCTCTCACAGTGTAGATGCCAAAGTCCTGAATAAAATCCTGGCCAATAGAATCCAACAATACTTTAAAAAAATAATTCACCATGACCAAGTAGAATTCATAACAGGTATGCAAGAAAGTTTCAGCATAAGAGAAACAATCAGTGTAATTCATCACATTAACAAAGCAAAGAACAAGAACCACATGATCTTATCAATTGATGCAGGAAAAGCTTTTGACAAAATCCAACACCCTTTCCTGTTAAAACACTCAACAAAATAGGAATAGATGGAATTTCCTCAGTAAAAAGTATACATGCAAAACCAAGAGCCAACATCATTCTCAATGAAGAAAGATTAAAGGCATTCTATTTGAGAACTGGAACTAGCCAAGGATGCCCAATATCACCTCTCTTACTGAATAATGTGTCGAAGTCTTAGCAATAGCAGTAAGACAAGAGAAGGAAGTAAGAGGCATCCAAATTGGCAAGGAGGAAACAAAAGTATCTCTATATGCAGATGGTATGATATTATACTTAGAAAATCCTAAAGACTCAGCAACAAAACCACTGGACATGGACAACCAATTCAGCAAAATGGCAGGACACAAGACGAACATACAAAAATCAGTTGTATTTCTCTACAGTGGCAAAGAGAATACAAAAATGGAGCTAAGAAGAACAATATCATCACCATAGCTAATCACAAGATTAAATACTTGGGAGTAAATCTAACTAGAAACACAAAAGACTTATTCAAAGAAAATTACAAAACATTACTACAAGAAACAGAGACTTGGAGAAATGGAAGAATATACCACCCTCTTGAATAGAAAGACTCAATATTGTGGAAATGACAATTCTACCAAAAGCAAGCTACTAGTTCAAAGCAATTCCAATACAAATACCAATTCAATTCTTCAACGAGATGGAAAAGGCAATTCCCAATTTCATCTGGAATGGAAAGAGACCCCGAATAAGCAAAGCCCTTCTGAAAAAAAAGAAAAAAAGGTAAGAGGCATCCCACTCCCTGATCTCAAATATTACTACACAACTGGGGTGATCAAGACAGTGCAGTACTGGGCTGGTACAGTGACAGATACATAGATTAATGGAGTAGAACTGAGAACCCAGAGATCAGCTCATCTACCTATGGTCAACTGATTTTTGACAAAGAGATTAAATCAGTTAAGTGAGAAAATGAAAGCCTCTTTAACAAATGATGTTGGTAAAATTGTTAAACTATCTGTAGAAAACTTAAGCAAGACCCATACCTCACACCATATACACAATAACCAACTTTAAGAGGATTAAGGATGTAGGAGTAAAGCCAAAGACTATGAACTTCATCAGAAAAAAAAAAAGTAAGAACTCTAGAAGCTCTAATCCACAACATGAACAGTCTCCCAAGCATCCTGAAAACCTACAACCAGGAGAGGATAAAATAGATGAATGGGAACTTCTAAGAACCAAATCCCTATGTTCAAAAACTTCTCCAAAAGGCTAGAAAGGAAAGCCACAGACAGGGCAAAAAATATTTGGTAATGCCATGTCTGATTAAGGACTTCTATCTAGAATTTATTAAATACTCCAGCACCTTAACAAGATAAACAACTCAATCACAAAATGGGCACAGGATATGAAGAGACATTTTACCCAAGGAAACATTCAGATGGCGAACAAACACATGATGAAATGTTTAAAATCCCTAGCTCTAAGAGAGATGCAAATAAAAAAAAACCCCAACTATGAGGTATCATCTCAACCTAGCAACAATAGCAAAGTGCAATAGTGCAACAAACAACAAATGCTGGCAAGATTGTGGAGAAACAGGAACCTTTATTCACTGTTGGTGGGAGTATAAAATGGTGCAATCACTCTGGAAGGCATTACTGCACTTTCTCAAAAAGTTGGAAATAGAAATACCATTTGATCCAGCAATTCCACTACTGGGATTATACCCTAAAAACCCCAGAACTACCACCCAACCAGATATATGCACATCCATGTTTATTCCTGCATCATTTATAATAGCAAAGAGATAGAAACAACCCAAGTGCCATTAACAAATTAATGGATTGATAAGCCACGGTATATTCACACAACGGGATGCTGTGCAGCAATGAAAAACAAGAAACTAATAAAATATTATACAAACTGCATGACCCTGGAGGACATTATGCTGAGTGAAATATCTCCATCATAAAAGGACAAATACTGCATAATGCTATTGCTATAAAACAGGACTGACATGGGGTTTGGGGGAAACTAACAAAAGGGGTGGAAAATAATGAAAACTACATTGAAAAAGGTGAGAGAAAGGGGTATCTAAAAGAAATATATGATTAGGTATTATCTGCATGACAAAAGTCCTGAATGAGGTGTATAGCAAAGTGGACTGGCGGGTGAGGAGAAGGAGGATATTGCACAACTATACTGCGAACTAGGGGTGGTAGGGAGGAAAATGCAACAATGAATGAAGGGAAATTCAATTTTTCTGTAAATTTTTGTTAAAATATCAATTAAATATATGTACAGTAACATCTAAGATCTATGGACTTTTTATAATTTACACTTCAATAAAAAGATACATATTTTAAAATTAGAGAGTTCTATTGGCAAGAAGCTGTGCTACAATCCCAAAGGCATGCCATTCAAGTCCACCAACTGCTCTGTTGAAGAAAGAGGGACAATCTCTTCCCATGTGATTAACTGCCTCTGAAAGCTGGCTGGAGGGTCAGCTAAGAATCTGTTTCAACTGGATGGTACACAACAACAGCATATTAAAATTATTAATACTATATGGCCAAGGAGGGTAAAATAAAAAGGTAACAGCTCTCATTAAAAATAAGTGTCTACAATCCCAGAGGTGCGAGGTTCAAATCCACCAGATGCTCTGCTGAAGAAGGAGGAACAATCGCCTCCTGTACCAGTCAGATCCGATTTGACGGTACACACATAAAATAAATAAATAAATATTATTTTTTTAAAAAAGTGTCTATAGTAAAGGGACAGATAGGGCAATTGCCTTAAGAAATGGACAACAGGGTGAAGATCCTAACAGCAAGGCTAAGATCTTTAGAAGCATCAACATGAACTGGACAATTCCCCAAACTGTACCCACTATACCAGTAATTCACAGCAAGTAAGCAGAGAAGTTGAAAGGGTGGGGATATGAACCAAAGCCTGACTCCAAAAAAGTTTCTTTGTACTAAACTATACTGTATATTCCCTGTGATAAAACAAGGCACAGGTAGCAGTCCAAATAAAAGATTTTCTGGCTACTCAGTCTGCTCTCCTTTATTCTTTATTTCTCTTCTTAGCAAAGAACTCCCTTTCAGAAAAGGGTCCAAAGAACCAGTACATTGAATAGTTAGGCTTTCAACCTGAGCATGCTGTACTTAGGTGTTCTTTATGCCAAACAACACTAGATTGTGGAGGTCAAAACTCCCCCATGAGTACACAAAGACAAATGCTCTCTGATAAGCATCTGAACATTCATTTAGAGACCCATCTGCCAAAAGAAACCTTTATTAGGTGTGGTCACTTACAATCTCAGTCATCTCACAGATGCTAAGGGCTAAAGAGAGCTGCTTGCTGGCAGACCATGAAGGCTGGGCCAGCTGGCTTCTACACTCCATGATGGTCACTACCAAAGGCAGGTTATGGATTGATAATGGGGGACAGGAGCCACTGAGCTGTCACACAACTACACACATACCTCTTTACTGTAGGGATATAAGGGGCACACAAGTATTTTTCTTTACTAAGTATCTTCTAGCTTCCACTATCTTCAGGCAACATTCAAAATCCCAGCTGCAAAGGCACTCTGGCATAAAGAGTAAGAAAGGTCAAGAGCTCCAGGAGGAAGGAATAAGCCCTGAAAAAGATCAGTTCAGAGAATAGCAGCTATGCCCTTCTGCGTCGTTTTTGGCATTCCAATCTATTGTATCTGCACCTGGTCTAAATGTATTCTATGGCATAAATAAATAAAATAAATCTGATGAAACAGCCGGAAATCAGGAGCTTACAACCCTGCCCCCCATTATGATGCAGTGTGCCAGAAGCTTAGAGAACAGGCCAATTATATGGAGAAAGAGGCTCATGTTTGTCATCCACAGACAATACTACGTATGGACCACCAGTGGATAGTGGGGCCTCTAGGAGGCTAGGAGATAAAGCAGAGCTATTTGATATCATAACAGCAGCTTCAAGCTGATATGGTAAAATTAATCTTAAAAAACATGTCTGCACTTCCCTGAGCCACTTGTAGGCCTGGGACCAAACCAAGCAGGGTATTAAGAACACAGCCCTCACTGACTACAAGCCAGCCAGTTGCTCATGCTAGGCCTGTGACCCACTTGGAAATGCCATGAGGTCTGTATCAGACAGACTGAATTTTCAGATTCCCCCAAATGTAGAGAATCAGACAATAGGAAGATAGAGAGACCAAGGCTCTGATCTGATGAGTTAGTTCCTCCCTGAAAAAAAGTCTGCTAGTAATGAGGTACAGCCTTTCAGTACAAGACCCACTATGTGGAGCACTGGGTAATGATGGTCAATCCGCTCCCCTTTGTGGGCAGGGAAAGTTCATCTTCTTAAACGGTAAAATGTGACGGCCATCAGGTTGTCATGGTGATTTGTATTAGAGATTGTTGGGACCCGCATAGATAGGATACTGCTTCACATGCCTTCATTTATTTATTCTAAAAAAAATACATTTTCATATAGAGTCAAAACCTCAGCAGATAATAAACAAAATGAAAGGCAAGGAGGCAGGCTGACTATCTCTGTAGGGGTCCCAGCTACCTCAGAAAAACTGACATTAGAAATGCTGAGTGGAATAGTCATACTTTCAGTAGCACTCATGGAGTGCTCACTCAGGTGAGGAACTGGGCTAGGCTTTGTAAAAGAAAAGAAAAATTTTAAAACTACCAAAGTTCCTCTGCTAATACTGTAGGTAGAAAGTACCAATAGACCTTAAGAGATATCAAATGAGAAATATGGAGAGGAATAGATTCCTTACAGTTAACAAGAGGAGCTATATAAAAGAAGAGAGAAACCACTTATGAAAACCTACTAGGTTTGCTGAGGTTCTGCTTTATAGTTTATCTCATTAATCCTAACAAGGCCACCAGAGTTATTATCCCTGCTCCATATGCCTGTCACTAATCTGTCAATTTGTCATACCGCAGTGTCATGTGTGATGTTGTAAGCTATGCCACCAGCAGGGTCATCCACAATGGACAGTTTCAGTGGTTTACAAACAGATTAGGGAAGAGCAATCTGTGATCTACTTTAAAAAAAAATGAGCAAGTGAAAACTTATAAATAGCAATGGAACATTATCTGATACAGTGCCAGACAGTAAGCTCTTCAGGGGCAATGGCACTCAAAATATTACTGCTTCCTCATAGTTGATTTTAATGATGTATATTAAGTAAAGCTTTCAAGACCATCATCTGCTGGGGCATGACTCAAAATGAGAACAAGCAAGTACAAAAAAAGGCATTAATAATTGGAACACAGAATATATGGAGTATGACTCTAGGATAACATGAAATGAAATTCATTAATATCTAAGTTATTAGCACATGTTGCACTGGGAAAATACACTATCAAGGACTTACTTCTTTAGAGTGCCAGGGCACAGAGATGTGTCATTTTAAAGACTAATGTCTACCTGATCCCAACTATGATATTTTCAATTGTGTCATATGCTTGTGAAAGCTGGACAATGAAGAAAAATCAAAGTCCAGTCAATGCATTTGAACTGTAGTGTTGGCAAAGATTACTGAATTGCCAAAACTGAACTGTCCAAAGAATAAATAAATTGGTCTTGGAAAAGTGCAAGCAAGATGCTCCTTAGAAGCAAGGAGGGTGAAACTTCTCAGATACTTCAGACAAGCTGTCAAGAGGTACAAGTCCCTGGAAAAAGGCATGCTGGGAAAAGTGGAGAGTTACTGAAAGAGAGGAGGACCCTCAACAAGATGGTGTGACACAGTGACTATAATAATAGGCTTGAGGACGGAAGAGATTGTGAGAATGGTACAGGATAGGCCAAAGTTTTGATAAGCTCGCTGTTCGTGGGATCGCTATGAATTATAATGAACTCAACTATACCTAACAAAAACAAGTTATTGTTTTTAGGTACCGAAGAGTTGACTAGGACTCACTGTTGTTGTTAATTGCTGTTGAGTCGAGCACTACTCATAGTGGCCCTATGAGCTAAAGACCTGAAGCCTTTCTATAACTATCATTTCTCAAAGTTCATAGTTTCCAGAGGCATGCTGTTTAGAAAGTGGATGCCACTCCTGCTTCCAAAGACTCACAGTACTCCTATGAAAAACAAATATGAACCTTGCCCTATCAAGCCTTTTTTAATAGGAAAATGAGAAAAGAACAGCGTCGCATTCATTGTTAAAAGGAGAATTTCAGGATATATTCTGAATGTTGTCAACTAAAGGCAAAGATTTTTAAAAATCTGAACATTTTACCAACTTTTTCAGTCTAAAACTAATTATAAACATGCCATTAAGATGCATTAAAAATCACTGGTGATAGAAAGAAGATAGAAGTTGAAAAATATGGCCTTGCTGATTGGAGGAAGCTAGCAGGGGGAAGGCGGGGAAATGCATGCTAGAATTTTCACAAGATCAACAAAGACTAAGATGCACATGATCCAAGCCATGGTATTTTTAGTTCCCTGCTATGCGTCTGTAAGCTGGACAATGGATAAGGATGACAGAAGAAGAACTGATGCCTTGGAGTTGTGGTTTTAGAGAAGAGTACTGAATACTGTTAAGATTTCTAAAAGAACAAACAAATATGTTGAAGAAAATGCAGCCAGGGTGTTCCTTGGAGACAAGAATGATGAAACTTGGTCTTATTTACATTGGGCATGTTGTGGGAACAGTCCAACCCTTGGAAAGAAGTGGAGAGTGAGCGAAAAGAGTGAAAAATCCTCAACGACATAGATCAACACAGTGACTATAACAATTAATCAAGTATAGCAGAGATGATGAGGATGGCACAGAATAGGGCACAGTTCAGGTCTGTTGCTCATTATGGGAAGCCAAATTTCATGCTAAATATTTATAATAAATCAAATGTCATAACAGGAGATGAGGGAGGCACGGATATAAGCTGGAATTCACCCTGAAGCACTAAGGCAAATCTTAAATGTTACAGGGGTAAGCATTAAGGAAAACCTTAGGCATTTATAGTTTATATGATTCTTGTATTCTATTTGTTAACCCCTCCCCTCTTTAGGCAAGCATAAGGTTTTCAATAGAAAAGGCTTAGCTTCACGTGCATAGAATTCTCTTTGTGATTTGCTCCCCGGCAAATTTCAATAAAGACACAGGGAAGCCGAGATCGGAGCTTCAGTTGTTCGAAAAATGTTCGCCTCCTGCTTTACCTCTTTTTACTTATACATTCTTGGTGTTCTGTCTCATTATTAATACTTATTAATATACTTTACCTTCGATCTGCAACTGCTCATAGGATCACTATAAGTCACAGTCAACTCAATGGCCCCTAACAACAAGACTCAGAAAACCAGATCTTTCCTGAAGGGAGATAACGCTTCTCCTACCAATGACAACTGGCTAAAAAGAATGTGTACTATGAAAAATGCAACTTGCTACACCAAAACATTCAAAGGCTCCATGCTCTGAATAAGGACATTGGTTGTTCTTGCTTAGTCATGTGTAACTTGCTCCCATTTTTGTGTTAAACCTGTCTGTCCTTCATCTAACTAATATTTTTCAAGTACACAGTTCACATTGATTCTGGGGGAAAGACAGTAATAACAGCAGTACTCTTCTTCATGCACTTTGATAAGTAGATAAAGGCACATGTGACAGTAAAAACATGTGTCAGCATGGCTATGATCCTCAGTATGATGTTAACTACTCTGTAAGTTATAAATTCTTACCTCTATGATGTTAATAAAGCAGGATTACAACTGGATCTATGAATAGGCTTATCTGGTCAAGAGTAGATTATCTCAGGGCTATAGCTCACATGTATTTATATCTGGAGTCTGGCAAAAATTAGAAAACATCCTGGCTTTCTGGCTCATGGTCTCCAGACTTAAGCCAATGGTTGTCTCTACATCTATCAGTCACTTTTTTTTTCCCAGAAATGACCCCTGGGTGTGCTAGCCTCTGAAGCCAGCAGTTAGAGGCCTCCAAAGCCAGTATTCAGCAACTCTGATCCCCAACAACTGCCTTAAACACATCACCCCCAATGCCAGTAGCCTCCAACGACAAAAGCCTGAGATGCGACAGCCTGCAAATGACTTGAAGTCTGCCTCAGCAGAACTCAGCCCCTGGAGGTCCAACCTATAGACCTAGGACTTCACTTGACAAAAATGTGAGCCATTTCTTTGATTGATATGCTTGTGTATGTTTCATTGTTTTTCTTTTTCTGGAGAATCTAGCTTAGGAAAACACACAAAAAGAGATTCCTGACTGCAATTAATAAAGAAAAATTGGGAAGTAGAGTTGGAGGGGACGGAGATGGAAGGGTGGAAGTAGGGATAAAAAGACTACAAAAGAATTACATTTTAGTTTAATAATAACACACATTTTCTCCCTGGACACGGAAAGGTAAAACACACTTGAAGCATAAAGCATATTTTACGAAAAGTACCAGGTGCCATGTCATGGACGCCAACTCATGACATCATCATAATGTGTGTAAGAATAAACTGTGCCCCTGGAGTTTTCAATGACTGATCTTCCAAAGTAGATCACCAGGCCTTTCTTCCTTTCTGCATATGACCTTCTGGTTAGCAGACAAAAACAGTAAACATCTGTACCATCCAGGTACTCCTAAGCACCAAACAGAAGAGTAAAATTGTATAATCCATAAATAGTGAGTGGTTCAATGTGACTATAGACGGGGTATGTGTCTCTCTGCCTTGGAGAACATCTGGGGATGAGACCACAGTAAAGTATCTCACATGGTAACTATCAACTTAGGACTTGATCACAGACATAAAAGAAAGTCACTGCACATTCTTGACCAGAGAACAGCAAAATAATGTATGTGCTTCTCATGAATAATTCTGGGGCACTGTGGAAGATAGATCCCAAGTGAACAAGTGCTGACAGAAAAATCAATAAGGGGTTAAGATCCCACAGGAGCAACAAGGACCTAGGCTATATGAATGGTCAATGAGGAGAAAAAGAAAGGGTTGATCAAAGAGAAAAATGCATTGAACTTGTGGAACCAGAGTGGGAGAGAGATAACAAGTTGTCAAGGATGCTTGCAAAGTTTCCACCTTGGGCTCCAAAGGGATAGTCTACTGTTAACCTAGGGAGAAGATAAAGGAAGAAAACAGACTGGGGAGACAAGATAGAGAGTCTTGGACAAACTGCACAGGTAGAATTAGCTGTACATCTGGCAAGGTAGAATTAGGAATACAGAGCTAAGTGCAAACTGATAGACTTCAGACCACTCAGTTCAGTACACACAATTTATGGGCTGACCCCCACTGGCAGAAGCACATCCAGAATTCTAATGCGCTGGGGTAGTACAAGTAAGCCACTTATATATGGGAGGTTGGGGCAGGGTGGAAAAGAATCAAGCTGAGGGATACATGTTGTTGGTGCTTTCCAGAAAGGCAGAACATTCTGACCATTAACAGTTTCTGGCACAGCTCAGTTGCCAGGTACAAGGGAGTGGAGAGTAGTTCGTTCTGAGTTCTGGTTGCTAAGAGTGAGGGAGAAGAGGATTATTTGTAGTGACAGGACTGGGTCAGGGACCCAGGCCTCTGTGGTCGGGTTTCCACACCTCTCAATTCTCACTCCAGCTTTTTTCCTTCTAAGGAGAGTGTTGAAGTCTCATGCTACTTCTTCTCCATCTCAGACCCTCTACTTATTTTTCATCATCAGTACAAATTGGACTTCTTTTATTACCACAGGTTCTCGCTAGCATGTTACCTCCTGAAATGGTTGACCATTAGCCAACAGCTTTTAATACAGTGACTGTGTATTCCAAAGAAAATGGAATAAATTCACAGAGTCAATTAAGGATTGGGTAGAAAAGTTGGTTGAAAACAAACAGCTACAATAAAAGACCTTAGGATTCTAGTTTCTACGTTTTCACAAAAGTTTATCAACATCAAGCTGAAAATCAACTCGCGTTTAGGAAAGATTCATAAATTCTTTTCTATCTGGGCTGCAGCAGATACACAAACTCCCTTGGACATTAAAGTTGTTGTTGTATACAAGTCAGAACTGACTCACCACTGACCTCCGGTAGGTTTTTCAGAAATAGTTAATCACATGAAGGAGACTATTCATCTTTTCCCCATGGAACAACTGCTGAATTCTAACTACACACCTTTGGATTGGTAGCACCAACCTTTTACTACTAATCCACCAAGACTCCCTGTGGTTTGATGGTAGAAATCTCGTTTTCCTAAAGGGAGACATGGATTAAATTTCTGGCCAGTGGACCCACAGACTAATTGCAGTGGTGACTGTCAATGGAGGTTTGTGAGTTGTTGTGGTATAGAACAGGTTTACAGTAAACTTGTATATTAAAATGGACTAGGAATAAAGGCCTGGATATCTACTTACAAATATCATGCATGGGGTTCCCATTAGCTGAAGAAGTAGAAACAAAAGAAATATCAAGAAAGGGAGTAAGAATAAACATTGAATTGATATTTTGTAACTTACCAGCTTCTCATCAGGCTCATACTGTCACAGTGTAAGACTTTCATTGTTAGGTTAAGATCCTTATGTACACAAGGAAAACCCACTGATATAACTATTAATCAAATATATACTTCACTAAGGTCAATTAGGAAGAAACTGAGGATTTTAACCATCATTTACACTTTGATCTTGATCAAATGTAAAATCAAGATGCATTAATAATAATTGATTATTTGAAGGCAAAAATTGGAAACAAAGAATGGCTGGTAGTTGGAAACAAAGCCAAAGTGATAAAATGAGGCTGGAGATTGCATGATATAGTTCTGTACAATCAATGATCTATTCATTATAAATACCTTTCTTAAAAGCCACAAACTGTACATTCCAAATGATCTTACCTGATACAGAGAAATCAGACTGACTACATCTGTGGAGAAAGAGAGAGAGTGGAGAAGCTCAGTATCAACAGTCAGAAAAAAATCTGGGGCCAAATATGGGAGAGTGAGACCATCAACTATTTGGAACAGACAGCTCATCAGCTATTCACTGCAAGTTCAAATGCAAGCTAAAGAAAATTAAAACAAGTCCACAAGGAGAAAAATACAAATTTGAGTTTGTCTCAACTAAATTTAAAAGCCATTTCCAAACCAGATTTGATGCACTGAAAGCTAGTTATTGTTCTGAAGACCAGATGAGATGTGGGATGGTATCAAGACAACAAAGAAAGCAATAGGTCAATAAAAATATGGGAAAGAAAGAAAAGATAAAAATGGAAAATGGATTTCTGAAGAAACTCTGAAACTTGTTCTTGAATGGAAAGAAGCCAAAGCTAACAGAAGAAATGAAGAGCTGAACAGATTCCAAAGGGCAACTTGAGAAGATAAAGCAAGGTATAATAATGAAATATTGATGACCTGGAGTTGGAAAATCCAAAGGGAAGAAAAGACTTAGAATTCCTCAAGCTGAAAAAACTGAAGGGAATCCTCAAGTTGAGAGTTTCAATGCTGAAGGATTTGATGAGCAAAATACTGAGTAACGTTGCTGTTGTAATGTGCTGTTGAGTTGCTTGTGACTCATAGCGACCCCCAGGTACAGAGCTCTATCCTGTGCCAACCTTATTGTCTCTGACACATCGAACCCCATTACCCCAGCTACTGAACTCACCCTCTCATCAAGGGTCTTCCTCTCTTGCACTGTCCCTCCACCCTCCCAAACATGATGTCCTTCTCCAAGGAACAGTCTCTCCTTATAACATGTCCAAAGTATGTCAGACAGAGCTTCAGAATCCTTGCCTCCAAGGAGTAGCCCACTTTCACCCTCTCCAGGCCAATCCATTTTGTTCTCCTAGCAGTCCATAGTATATTCAACACTCTTCTCCAGCACCACAGCTCGAAGGCATCAATTCTCTTTCTATCATAACTAGTCATTGTCCAGATCTCTGACACATAGCACGCAATTGTAAAGACTATGGCCTGGGTCAGGTGCACCTTAGTCTCCAGACTGACATCACTGCTCTTCAGTACACTGGAGAGGTCCCTGACACAGACTTTTCCAACGCAATTCATGAGTTTCTGGCTGCTGGTACCAACAGTGTTGATTGTGGAGCAAAGTAAACTAAAACTATTAACAATCTCAATCTCTTCACCATCAATAATGATGCTGCCAATAGGCCCAGTGGTGAGCATCTTTGTTTTTTTTTTTTTTTTAATCTTTGTTTTCTTGATTCTGAGCTTCAATCCATATTGAAGGCTGCAGTACTGGACCTTCTGCAGCAAGTGTTTCAGGTCCTGCTCAGTTTCAGCAAGCAGGGTCAACTGTATAACGCAGGTTGTTGATGAATCTTCCACCAATCCCAATGCCACATTCCTCCCTGTATAGCCCAGCATCCCAGATGATCTGTTCTGCATACAGATTGAAAAGTTATGGAGACAGAATACATCTCTGATGTACACCCTTCCCGATTTTGAACTATGCAGTGTCTCCATGCTCTGTTCTGGTGACTGCCTCTTGGTTCAAGTATAGGTTTCACACAAGCACAATCAAATTTTTTGGGATTCCCATTCTTCCCAGAGTCAGCCACATCTTGTTGTGATACACACAGTCAAAAGCCTTTGCATAGTCAATGAAACACATATAGACATTCCTCTGGTACTCTCTGCTTTCAGCCAAGATCCATCTAATATTAGCTATAATATCCCTACTACTATAACCTCTTCTAAGCCCAGCCTGCACATCTGGAAGTTCTCTTTTGATGTGTTGCAACAGTCATTTTTGGATAATTTTCAGCAGAATCTTGCTTGCCTGTGATATTAATGATACTGTTGGATAATTTCCACACTCTGTCAAGTCATCTTTCTTTGGAATGGAAACAAATATAGATTTCTTCCAGTCAGTTGGCTAGGTGGCTGTCCTCCAGATTTCTTGGCACAAATTAGTGAGCATATCCAGAGCAGTGTCTGTTTGTTGAAATATGTCAATTGGTATGCCGTCAACTCCTGGAACCTCGTTTCTTGCCAATTTTTCAGAGCAACTTGAACTTCCTCCTTCATCACCACATGCTCTTGCTCAGATGTTGTTTTCATGAAATTCTTCTGTGTTAGTCAATTCCTTCTGGTACAGTGACTTTGTATTCTCCTTTCATCTTCTTTTAATGCTTCTTGAATCATTTAACACTCTACTCAAAGCATCTTTAAGTACTGTCACTTGTGACTTGAATTTGTTTTTCAATTTCTTCAGCTTAGAGTTCAGCCCTTTTGATTTTCTGACTCCAGCTCTTATCACATTTCATTATAATACCTTGCTTTGTCTTCCCGAGATGCCCTTTGAAATTTTCTGTTAAGCTCCTTAATTTCTTGATTTCTTCTTTAGCTTTGGCTTCTTGGCACTATAATCCAATATTCAGAGTCGCATCTGTCATCCATCTTGGTCTTTTCTTCCTCTTCTGCCTTTGTAATGACCTTTTGCATTCTTCATGGATGATATTCTTGATATCCTCCCACAGCTAGCTCATTTGGTTCGCTCATTGGTATTCAAGGCCTCAAACCTGTTCCTAAGATGGTTTTGAAATTCAAGTGGGCTAGAATTATGGTCAAATTTTGGTTCTTGTGGATTTGATTTATTTTTCTTCAACTTCAGCTTGAACTTGTATATGAGTAGTTGGTGGTCTGCTACAGAAGCATTAAAAGATGGCAAACAACAAATGTTGGCGAGGCTGTGGAGAAACTAGAACTCTTATTTAATGTTGGTAGGAGTCAAACTGGTGCAACCACTATGGAAGGCTCTATGGTGCTTTCTCAAAACGTTGCAAATAGAAATACCATTTGACCCAGCAATTCCAATACTAGGAATAAACCCTAAAGAAACCAGAACTGCCACCCAAGCAGATATATGCATACCCATGTTTATTGCTGCTTTGTTCACAACAGCAAAGAGATAGAAACAACCCAAGTGTCCATCAACAAACAAATGGATAGAGAAGCTGTGGTATTTTCACACACTGGAATACTATGCGCTTCATTGAAAAACAAGGAACTCATGAAATATACAAAATGGGTGACCCTGGAGGACATGAGCTGAGTGAAATAGCTCAGTCACAAAAGGACACATATTGCATAGTCCACTGTTGTAAAATGGGACTAACATTAGGGTTGGGGGGAACCTAAGAAAAGAGGGGATAAGTAATGTATACTGCACTGAAACAGATGAGAGAGAAAACTGTTTAAAAGGAATATATGATTAGGTATTATTTTCATGAAGTGGACTGGGGGATGGGGGTAGTATATAACAATGAACCAACTTTTTTTTCTTTTCAAAGAGAAAAGCTAACTAGAGGGGAGGAGTGAGCTGGAGGAAAATGTGCAACAATGAATGAATGGAATTCCAAAGTCTCTGTAAACGTTCATTAAAATTTCAATTAAAAGAAATTAGCTGGGGGGGAAAAGAAAAGTATGGGCTCTAGAGACATGAATTCAAATCTCAATTTTATCCCTTATCAGCTCTGTTCTTGGTGATCTAAGATTCCCTGTGCTTCGGTTTTCCTTTCTGTGACACAGTGATAATAAAGGAGTTGCACTGAGAATTAAATGAGGTAATGTATGTATATGTATGTAAACCCAACGGCACTTGATATATACATAGACAGAACACGCACACACCGGGGGGGGGGGTGTTCTAGAAATAAAACTATTATTCTTGTAAAAAAAAAAAAGAAGAAGAAGATGGAAAGAATAGACAGAGTCATTGCACCAGAAAGAACTGGCTGACGTTGAACCATTTCAGGAAGGACCATGTGCTCAAGAACCAATGGTAATGAGGGAAGAATTCTCAGCTGTACTGTAAGTGTTATTTTTTAAAAAAAAAAGGTGGGGCCCTAAGAATTAATGGAATAACAATTAAGGTGTTTCAGCAAACAGATGTAGTCTTTGACATGCTTACTAGTCTATTCCAAGAACTAGAAGTTATCTATATTTGTGCCCATTTAAAAAACAAACAAAAAGGTGATCCAACAGAGTGCAGAAATTATCAAACGATATTATTAATACCACATACAAGAAAAATACGACTGAGAATTATTTTTAAATGGTTGGAATAAATACATTGACAGGGAACTATCAGATATTTAAGTTGGGAATTGAAGAGATCATGATATAATGGCTATCTATCATTGCTGATGTTGGATGGATCTTGGCTGAAAGCAGAGAATATGAGAAAGAAGTCTACTTGTGTTTTATTGAATATGAAAAGGCATTTGACTGTGTCGATCCTAATAAATTATGACTAACATTGAGAAGAATGGGAATTCTAGAATACTTACTTAAACTCATGCAGAAATTGTACCAAGGAGCAATAACTGGGAGAAAGCAAAGAGATAGTACAACATTGTGTAAAAGGAGGAAAGGTGTACAGGTTAAGGAAGATTCATCAACAGTCTATTTATTCAGATGACACAATTTTGTTTGCAGAAAGTGAATAAGATTTGAAGCACTACTAAAGAAGATCAAAGACATCAACATGGATTGTACCTCAAACCAAGAAAAAACATACCCCCACTACTAGATTGTTCAGCAACATCATCATATATGAAAAAAGAGTGAACTTGTCGATGATTTAATTTTATTTTGATTCACCATTAACATTCATGGTAGTATTTGTCACAAAATCAAAGGACTTATTGCATTAGATGAATCTGCTATCTAGGACCTCTCTGAAATGCTAAAGAGCAAGGGTGTCAGTTTAAAGACTTAAGGTTCCGTTATTCATGTGCATGTGAAAACTGGCCAATGAACAAAGAAGACAAAAAAAGTGTTAATGTCTTTGAATTATGGTGCTGGCATAGAGTATTGAATATAATAACCACGGACCATAATAAAAACAAACAGATATGTCTCAGAGGAAGTCCAACCAGGGCATTCCTTAGAGGCAAACATGGTGAAACTTCACCTCACGTACTCTGGGAAGATTGTCAGGAGGTGCCTGCCAGTCTTTGGTAAAAGAGGCTGTGCCGGGAAAACTAGAAGGTTAGTGAAAGAGTGAAGACCATCAAGGAAATGGATTAACACAGTGACAGCAGCATATGAGACTGAGCATACTGGAGAGTGTGACGGTGACACAGGATAGGCAAGGTCTTGATCTGTTTTCCAAACAGTAGCTATGATTCACAGTGGGGACTCTAGGGCACTTTTTACATATGTAAAACCTTCACTGGCATTGCTTCTCTAGAGCATCAAGCCTAAGACTAGTACTTCATCCAGAAATAAACAATCAAAAAAAGTCATTCTTCAGTCAGTATTCTTGGTGCAATAAGGCTTGCAAAGTAAATTACATCTGAGATTGGATTCAAAACAATTGCCATGGGGGAGCCCCATTCCATACCTTACAGATGCTAAGCTGTATCTGGCCTCTCCCTAAGCTATTTTCCTAGCCAGAAGAGAATTCCTAAATAACATGTAGAACTAACAGATTCCTGGTAGACTGCCCAGCTACAGCCAGCATCCTGCAATTAATTGGTCCTTTGAGGTTCACTCTGGGCAGATACCCTTCCAGACCCAATCTGTTGTACTGTTGTTATGTGCAGCTGAACCAGTTCTAACTCAGTGACCCTACGAACAACACAAGGAAGCGGTCTGGTTCTGCACCATGTTCACAATCACTGTTGTGTTTGAATCCATCGCTGCAGCGGCTGTGACAATCCATCTCATTGGGAACCTTCCTCTTCTTCACTGACCCTCTAAGCACATCTTTCTCCAGGGATTTGCCCCTCCTGATAATATGTCCAAAATATGGAAGACAAACACTTGCCATCCTCATTTTAAGAGCATTCTGGCTGCACTTCTCTTAAGGAAAACTTGTTTGTTCTTTCAGCACTCCACTGCATATTCAGAAATCTTCACCAAAATCATAATTCAAAAGCATCACGTCTTCTCTCCTTGTTAATAATTCAATTTTCATGTGCATATGAAAACTCTCTAAAAAAACCCCAACCCATGGTTTGAGCCAAGTACACCTTAGTCCTCCAAGTGACATCTTGGCTCTTTAAAATTTAAAAAGCCCTTTTACAGGGGAGGAATGATGTATATTGCATTGAAACAGATGAAGGAAGGAACTGTTTAAAAAGGACATATGAATGGGTATTCTTGTCATTACAGAAGTCCAGAGTGAAGGCTGCATAGTGGAGTAAACTTGGGTGGGGGGATTGAATAACAATGAAAGAGTTTATCTTTTCAAAGAAAAGAGTTAATTGAAGGGGAAGAGGTGGGTAGGGAGAAAAGTGCAACAATGAATGACTCGGAACTCTAAGTCTGTAAACTTTCATTAAAATTAATAAGAAAACCAAACCCTTTTACTGTACATTTGCCCAATGCAAAGCACTTTCTTGACTGCTGCTTGTGAATCCAAGTTAAAATGTAATTCTTGACAACTTTAATTTTTTTTCTCTATTTATTATAATGCTGATTCATGATTAAGTTATAAGGATTTTTGTTTTATTTTTTTTAATTGTGCTATGTATGAGCACAATTAAGTGTTCTGGAATTCCTATCTTTCACAAGGTATCCATAATTTGTTATAATCTATACAGTTGAATTCTTTTGCATAGCCAATAAAACTTAAGTAAACATCTTTGTGGTATTCTCTGAAATCCTTTCCCCCATATTTTTAGTTAATATACCTTGAATTTCTGGCAGTTCTGTCGATGCATTGTTCCAAACATTTTAAAAATCTCTTTAGCAAGATTACCATGGACTGCCAAAAGTACAAACAACTCTGTCCTGAAGAAGTGCAACCATAGTGTTCCTTAGAGGGAAGGGTGGTGAGACCTTCTCTCACTTTCTGTGGGGCATTTGTTTTTGGGAGGAACCAACCCTTGGAGAGAGATACCATGCTGAGAAAGGTACAGGGGTCAAGGAAAGTGTGGAAGATCCCCAATGAAGTCGATTGTCACAGTGACTACAACAATGAGCTTGAGCATGACAGAATTGCAAGGATAGTGCAGTAAGGTCCAGAACTGCTCTTCACAGGGTCTCTAGGGGTTGTAGTGAACTTAAAAACACTTAACAAGAAGGGATATTTTACTTGCATTTGCTATTAATTAAACTGTTTAATAACTTTCACATTCTGTTGTATTTCCTCACTTTGGAAGCGGCACAAATAGGAATTCTTTTCTGGTTGGTTGGCCAAATAGCTGTCTTACAAACACCAATTCCTTAAAAAGTCTCAATTGGTATTACATCAATTCCAGAGTCTAGAGTATAGCTTTGACGTCTTCCTTCAGCACCACTGAATCTTGCTTTTATGCTACCTCCTAAAGTTGCTGAGCATCTATTAATTATTTTTGTAAAGCAATTCTAGATTTCCCCCCCCATCTTCTTTTGATATTTCCTACTTGTTCAATATTTTGGCAATAGAACTCATTACTACTGCTCTTGAGGCCTGAATATTTTTTCTTTAGTTCATTCAGTTTGAGAAATGCCAAATGCGTTCTTTCGTTTTGGTTTTTTAAATCCAAGTCTTTGCATATTTGATTTTAATACTCTGAATTGTCTCCTTGAGCTACCTTTTGAAATTTGTTTGGTTCCATTACTCGGTATTTTTTTTCCTTTGATTCAGCTTCTCTGCAATCTAGAATAAGCTTGAGACTCTATTCAGACAGCAAGTATAGTCTTTCTTTCTGCTTTAAAAAATTATTATTATTATTATTATTAATTTGAGTGAAAATTTACAGAAAATTTACTTAGGTTGTGTTTCCTAGAGAAGCGAAACCATTGCTACCTCTATTATGTATAAGCAGGGAAATTTATTTCAAGGAAAGGACTCTCCAGCTCTTAAAGACAAGCCTCAGGTCTGTAGGTCAGATCTCTTGATGAGGACTCCTGGGGAAGTAGAGTCTAAAACATGAGCAAGAAGGGGCAGGGGGGGGAGGTGACAGGCTGCTGTTGGCTTTAGGAGGCTACCTGCCCAAAGAATACTGTTGGGAAGCAGGACCACATAACAGCATTGGCTTCGGAGACTGATTTACTGCTGGTTTCAGGGGCTGATCTGTTCAAATAGAATTGCTGGGATTCAGGGTGACAGAAGAAATGATTTGGATACTGACGAGTTCAAAGTCACCAAGTACCAGCAACTACTGGTTCAAATCTGGAGAATACAAGCCAGATAGCCAGATGTAGGTTTGAAAAAAAGGTCTTTAGCTTTCCTTTACCAGAGTCCAAATATGAACACAATGCAGGCCATTCTTCTGAGGAGAGCCTATTTTTAATCAGATAGGGCTAATAATATCTTTACAGAGCTGCTTGTAATGCTCCCCCAATAGAGTACAATTCTCAAAGGTGCACACTTCAAATCCATGAGAGCAATCTCTTCCTCTGAAACTTCCTCTGAAAACTGGAGGGAGGGTCAGCTATGAGTTGTTTCTGACTTAACAGCACTGAGTTTTATCAATTGCTTTTTGGGTTTTGTTTTGATTTTTTTATTAACATCATGGAAGTTAGGGAGCTCTGGTGGCCTAGTGGTAAAAAGCTGCACTGCAAGACCAAAGGCTCATGGTTTGAATCCACCGTGGGATAAGGATGAGCAATCTCTTCCCTTGCGATTTACTGCCTCTGCGTACCCACTCGAGGGTCAGCTGTGAGACGGGTCTAACTCGACAGCGCACAACACAGAAGTTAGAACATACAACACATAGTTGTTTTTGTTGTTGTTGCTGGTTGGTGCCATTGAGTCGAGTACAACTCAGAGTGACTCTGTGAACAACAGAATGGAATTCTGACCTATCTTATGCCATCCTCATTATCTCTGTCATACTTGAGCTCACTGAAGGAGTCACTCTATGAATCTGACCTGTTGAGTTTTCCTGTTTCATCTACCCTCCACATTTCCAAGCATGATATCCATTTGCAAGGAATATCCTCTCCTAACAATATGTCCAAAGTATGTGAGATAAAGTTTTGCCATCGTTGCCACAAAGGAGCATTCTGACTACACTTTCTCCAAGACATATCTGCTTGTTCTTTTAGCAGTCCATCTGATATTTATTATTGTTCTCCAACACCACATCAAAATGTCTAAATGTGCAAAGGGATTTGACTATGAATCATAACAAATTATGGCTAATATTCAGAAGTATGTTATTGTTAGGTGCCAGCAAGTTGACTATTACTCCCGCTCACCCCTCCTGCAGCCTTGCAATGCATCCCTTGTTCCAGTTTGTTGTAATAAATATAATACCTAATCATATAGTCCTTCTGGACAGTTCTTCCCCTCATCTGTTCTAATGCAGTGTTCATCATATATTCACTCTTTTCCCATTCTCTCTCTATCATTACTCTTCACACCATCTCTCTGTGGTTCTTGTTTACATTTATCCCTATATCCTCTCCCTACCTTCTCTTTATACTTAAATAAATGTTACCTTTATGATCCTGTGTGGCTGACTGTTCTAAGTGCTACATATTTCCTTAGTGGATTTACAGACAGATCTCCTATTATTTGGCTATAAGTTATATCACAAGGGTGAGTTCAGTTCTAGGCTCAAAGGGCAGCTTAGAGGTTCTACCTGCCTCCATCATCTTTTCTGCCTTTTTAACAGCTTCCTCTTTCCTTCATGAATGATGTCCAGTGGTATGGGGCATGTTCCACATAAAGTGAAGGAGGCAAAATGTCTTGTAGGCCCCTTTGGGGTTTGGAGGCAGCACATCCTTCATTTGGGCATGCTACTCTGGTCTCTTTATCAAGTGGGAAGAAAAGTTGCTAGTTTTGGGTCAGGCCCAGAACAAGAGAAGGCTCTGTGATAGGTATCGGCTGCTATAACAGGTAATCTGCTATTTGAAGCCATATGATCTGGTGAACCTATCTTTGAGGTGTCAATGGCAGCTAGGAAGACTGGTTGGATTCTTTGGCAAACCCCTATTGAAGAATCACAGTGGAGACTCTTAGACTTTTGAACAAAGTTCTGCCATCCTCTCCTGAGAACCATTTCCTTTTAAAAAACAGCTCTGACCTGCTTCTGGTCCTTAGTTGAGACTGAAAACCTAACCATGAGCTACCAAGCCACCACGCACTATGAGAAAATCAGAAATGAGGTACTGTATAAACCACCAACTCAGAGCTGAACTTGCATAGCAGCACACGTGACTCATCTGAGGCAGTGCCCCCAATATTAGTACTCCCCATTCCCGACACAGTACTTTATGTCTCCCAGTTGGTACCTATTGCCTCCTGAGGAGTTCATTATGATCAGCTGACTATGAAAGAGAAAACTGGTGCTTGGCTTATAGGTAGTTTTATATGATAAGTGGGTGGGCAACACTCAGAAACGGATTATGTTAGCACTCCAGTCCCTTTCTGGGACCCCCGGGAAAGATAGTGGTGAAGAGAGGTCCTCCCAATAGGCTAAGCATCAAGCAGTTCACCTAGCTATACATTTTGTTGGGAAGGAAAAACGGCCAGCAACTATATAACAATTCACTTGTTGTAGGCAATGGACATGTTCAAGGACTTACAACATATTCAGAAAATTTATGACAATGAGGTGTGGCTAAGAGGTGTATGGACAGACTTCTCTGAACAGGCCCAAAAAGTGAAAATAATCATGTTTCGTGTAAATGTTCACCAAAAAGTGATCACAGGAGAAGAATTTATTCTGCAGAAACCAGTCAGCCTCTCACAAAACACTATTGACACTGTCCAATGATCACAGGAGAAGAATTTATTCTGCAGAAACCAGTCAGCCTCTCACAAAATACTACTGACACTGTCCAATGGGCTCATGTACAAAGTAGCCATGGTGGTATGGATAGAAATCATGTCAGAGCTCAATAACATGGACTTCTGCTCACCAAGGCCAACCTGACCACTGACACTTCCAGCATCAGAGAACAAAAATGAGTCCTTGATATGGAACCTTTCCAGGGGGTGATCAGCCAACAACTTGGTGGCAGGTCGATTACACTGGACCACCTCCATCAAAGAAAGAACATGACTTTGTTCTTACTTGAAAAAGCACTCAAGATACAGATTTACCTTCCCTATACATAATGTCTGCTGTTAGGGACCTCTCCAAAGTGCTGAAGAGCAGTAGTGTCTCTCTGGAGGCTAAGGTGCGTCTGATACAGGCCATGGTCTTCGCAATCACCTGTTATGCATCAGAGAGTTGGACAATGACCAGGGAGGATAGAAGGAGAACTGATGCCTTTGAGCTGTGGTGCTGGAGAAGAGTATTGAGAATACCATGGACTGCTAGGAAAACAAACAGATTTGTCCTGGAGAGGGTTAAACCGGGTGGCTCCTTGGAGGCAAGGATTCTGAGGCTCCGTCTAACATACTTTGGACATGTTGTGAGGAGACACTGGTCCTTAGAGAGGGACATCATGCTTGGGAGGGTGGAGGGAAGGCGCAGGAGAGGAAGGCCCTCTATGAGGTGGATTGATTCAGTGACTGGGATAATTGGGATGGGAGTGTCAGAGACAGTGCGATTGGCACAGGACAGAGCGGAGTTTAGGGCTGTTGTACATAGGGTCGCTATGAGTCGCAGGCGACTCGACGGCACATAACAACAACAACAACAACATACATAATGTTCCTGCTATGGCTTTTACAATGTCTTATCTAAGCATACTCAGAATATACCATACAGTATTGTCTGAGATTAAGGGACTCACTTCATAGTAAATGAAGAGTGGCAATGGGCCCATGGTCATGGAATTCACTGGTCCCACCATGCTCACCATTATCCTGAAGTAGGAGACTTGACATAAGATTGCATGGCCTTCTAAGGACACAGTTATAGTGACAACTATATGGCAATACTTGGCAACATTGCACTAATGTTCTCCAGAGTTGGGCTCTAAGTTCTAAACCAGCATCCAATATATGGAGCTATTTTTTAGTAGCTAGAATTCATAAGTTACAGGAATCAAGGAGTATAACTGAGAATGGCACCACTCATTATTACCCCTACTGATACACTTGCAAAATGTTTCCTGCCTGTTCTTGCAACCCTATGCTCAGCAGGTCTTAAGAGTCTTCATTCCAGAGGGAGAATACTGCCACATGGAGACACAGATTGACACCACTGAAATGGTTGTTAAGAATGACACCCAGCCAATTTGGACTGATCATGCCTCTGAATCAACAAGCAAAGAAGGAAATTACTGTTATTGTCTAATATGACTAATCCTGATTGTTACAGGAAAATCACACTGGTACTCTATGATGAAAGTAGAGAAGAGTGTGCCTGGAACAGAGAAGATTTGTTAGGTTGTCTTTCAGTACTATCATCTCCTGTAAATAATGTTAATGGAAAGCTACAGCAAATTCATTCCAACATGACTACTAATGGCTCTGACTCTTTAGAATAAAGGTTTGAGTCACTCCACAGGCAAAGGACCAGGACCAAAGAGGTGCTTTCTGAAGGTAAAGGAAATACCAAATTGGTAGAGGAAAAAAGAGTGGAGGAATAACTTGTGTCTTCTCCACATGTGTACATAAAATATTTTTGTGTTCACATAAAATATAAGATATAAATGGGGATAGCGCATTTCTATTTGAATGCATATTAGACATATCATGTAAGCCCAACTATGATTTTATAGTTGTATTTAAAATTATGGTCTAAAAAAATGTGTATAGGTGACAAGGGGTGAACTGTGATGATTAAGGTTGGTGTCAATTTCCGTGCCAATCTGGTAGTTGTGGTGTGACCATTCTTTTGATGAGTTTGATGTGATGTAATAATTCCTTTGATGAAATCTGCTACGAGCATTCAATCTGTTGGGAGAAGGTCTCATGGGAGTGTGGCATACACTGAGTATATAATGATGTCTGGCAGATCTAGTTTATTTTTTTGCTCAGACTCCATTGTGCATCTGGTTAGTCATTTCTTTAATTTCATAGACTAAAGCCCTGCCATATCTGCTGTCCCTGGATTCATCAGGCTCTATAGCTATGCACCATGTACATGGGAATTGTCAGTCTCTATAAACTATCTTATTCCTTTGGATAAATTTCTCTTTACATAATTAAATTCACTGATTTTGCTTCTCTAGATAACTCAGCCTATCTCCATGTACATTTTTTGGCATGGTTTTGGTTTTCTTGGGTTTTTTAAAATTTATTATTAATTTCAATTAAAATTTACAGAGACTTTGGATTTCCACTCATTCACTGTTGCACTTTTCTCCCCTCCTAACCCTCCTCCATAGTATACTACCCTCTTGGAAGAGTAAAAGAAAAATTCTTTCCTTGTTTTACAATCGCTACCCCAGGTCCACTCCACTATGCAGCCTTCGCTCTGGACTCCTATCATGACAAAAATACCTAATTACGTACCCCTTTTAAACAGTTTTCTCCCTCATCTGTTTCAATGCAATATGCATTACTGAACCCATCTTTCTCAGTCTCCCCCCAACCCCGATGTCAGTCCCATTCTACAACAGTGGCACCATGCAGTATTTGTCCTTTTGTGACTGAGATACTTCACTCAGCATAATGTCCTCCAGGGTCACCCATTTTGAATAATATTGCATGAGTTCCTTGTTTTTCAATGCAGCATAGTATCCCATTGTATGAATATACCAGTTTCTCTATCCATTCGTTTGTTGATGGGCACTTAGGCTGTTTCCAGCTCCTTGCTATTGTGAACAAAGCCACAATAAACATGAGTGTGCATATATCTGCTTGGATGTCTATTATGGTCTCTTTGGGGTATATTCCCAGTAGTGGAAATGCTGGGTCAAATGGTATCTCTATTTGCAACTTTTTGAGGAAGCGCCACAACACTTTCCACAGTGGCTGCCCCATTTTACATTTCCACCAACAGTGAATAAGGGGTTCAAGTCTCTCCACAACCTTGCCAGTATTTGTTACTTGCTGTTCTATTAAACTTTGCTATTCTGACTGGGGTGAGACGATATCTCATAGTTACAGTTTTGGTTTTAACAATAAAAACAGAAAAGAAATTAAAAGCAGAGAAAGTTTATTAAATAAGTTATGCATATGGCCTAGTGATAAGGAGTTACACAACCAATCTAAAGGCAGGCAGTTTGAATCTCTGCTCTGAGGGCGATGAACAATGTCCTCCCATTTACAGCCTCTGAAAACCTGCTCTAGGGTCAACTATGAGTTCGTTCTGACTTGAGAGCACATAACAGCAACTTATGAAACAAAATGCAGTCTTAAATATGCTAGCACAGACCTGTATTTATTTATAAGAAGTTTATCTACAATTTTGTTAAATGCAAAGAATTAGTTTATAAACAGCATATGGCCTAAAATCCTAGTATTACTTTGGAAGGTCAGATTCTAAGATGTTCCATGTCTTCTTTCTCACTGGATTGCAAAATTCTGGATGTGTGTTTTCCATATTTTTCCTATTCTGTGCTCTGACTTTTCTCTCAGCTCCCACTCCTGCCAGCAAAAAAAGAGAGGTTTGGTGACCCTCAAATACAATGATGGGCTGTATTCTCTGCCCTGATATGTCAAACAGGCATAGGAGGGTGTAGAACTTGCCCTTTCACAGGATGGACTCAGGAACACCAGCCAGGTGTTTTTTTATAATCTGATCTAAGAATCAGAACAAACGTTATTTACTTTCCTGCTCTATTCCCCACAATGCACACCACTTTGGTCCTCAGTAGTCACCTTTTCATATTTTGCGTCAGTTTTCTCAAGTAAGACAGATCTACATTCTATCATAGGATTAGAAGTAAATTAAATATGACTAGGCTGCTGAGAAACTTGAGAATTTCATAACCAAAAACCCCATAGACAAACATAACACTGCCAACAAGTTGATCTCAATTTATACTTAACCCTACAGAACAGAGAAGAATTGCCTCAAATGGTTTCCAAGGTTGTAAATATTCACTGAAGCAGACTGCCTCATCGTTTTATGATGGAAGGGTTGTTGGATTTGAACTATCACTGTTTTGGTTAGCAGTGCAGTGTTCAATTTACTGACAAAGGTTTTGTGTACTTTCCCAAAGCATCTCAGACTCTCCTGTATAAATTATCATCTGGAGGCTTTTTCTGAGACTTCTCAAGCCTGTTTGATGAGTGTTGCTAAAGTTACTCAGTAGCTATTTTTTAGGTCTCAAATCCTGGCTAAAACCTGGGGAGATTAGAAGTGACTAAAACACAAAACTGCCTTCAAGGAATCTGTGTTGCGAGTAATAGGAAAAAGCTCTTACTTATATTGCTATGTAAGCAATGTGTCGAGCACTTTAATGTAGGAAACTTTCGCCAGGCAGGGCCTGCAAGGATGCATGACAGGGACACCCAATATCCTTGGGGGCACAAGGATGGCTTACTGAAGCAGGTTCCATTTAAGATGAATGTGAAATTTCTATTAACCTGGGAGAAACTGGAGATGAATATTCCAGGATATGGAATAACAGTCCAGAGCTTAAAATAATGCAGTATGCTCAGAAAATGCCAATCTTTTTAGTCTGGATGAATTAGGTACTAAGCAGCTTACAACAAGCAAGGAGCAACATCTGGCTGAGCTATACAAGGCCTATGATGCATTTGTATATAAAATTTAGCTAACATCTGTTTGCAGGAATTAGATAGCTTTAATTTGTTAATGTCAAAGATCTTCCCTAACCATCAGCATCCAGGAGACAATGTGCTAAACACTAGGGGACAAAAAGGTAAGGAAGACACAGCCCCACCTTCAGGCAGATGCAGGCTGGCATAAGAAGGGAAGATTTATTCCACAAAGAAATGAGCTACTCCGTAATGGAGCTTAATGTGTTCAGGAAACACAGAGAAAACATTCATACCCTTATAACTGCAACCTGCTACAGGGGAAAAGCCAGCCAGGAAATAAAACAGTATCCTTTAAAAGGGCAAATTTGGTTTCCAAATCAAATTGTGGTTGACCATGAAAGCAAAGGAAGGGGACTGACCTCATAAACCTTAGGTACGTATGCCTCAGCTGAGCTCGGGCTTTACTGAAGATACTTTTTGTTGGTTTTAGAATAGCGAGGCTTTAGCAGCCTTATGTTTTCCTTAAGTCTCTGAATAGATGTTTAAAGAACAAATCCACTTGGAAAACTGACACTCTGGAACTGATTTATCAGGGAGTGTTGGAATGTCTCCGGCTGGGGACCTCAGGCCTCTTTTCAGTGGTACCTCACTCACACACACTTTGGCAGGGAGGCAAGGGCGCGCCCACAGGTGGGGAATTTGGCCGAGCTCTCTTGGGCTACACCAACTGCCCAAAACGAGCCAGCCAGCTGGCTTCTGTGAACTCTGC
>NW_006399911.1:4190813-4193213 GCF_000299155.1 Elephantulus edwardii | reverse complement strand
GGTCCCATTCATCTATTTTATCTTCTCCTGGTTGTAAATTTTTCAGAATACTGGGAAGACTCTTTATGTTGTGGATTAGGACTACTAAAGTTTTTCCAAGCTTTTCTTGAATGAATTTTACAGTCCTTGGTTTTAGTCCTAGGTCCATGATCCACCTTGAGTTCACTCCATATGCAAAAACCAATTCGATTGCTTTCTATGCATCTGAAAGTTAGACAGTGAATAAGGATGACCGAAAAAGAATCAATACCTTTGAATGGTGGTGTTGGAGAAGAATACTGAATATCCCAAGGACTTCCAAAAGAACAAAAATGTCTGCCTTGGATGCAGGAGCAATAATTTTTTAAATTACTACCTAACATGGGAGGGGGACTGGAGAGCATCATGATGAGGGAACTAACTCAGCCCCAAAAAGACAAATATTGTATAAAGCCATAATTGTAGAATAAGTATGAGGATCCAAAGGGGGGGGTGGAAGAAGCAGAGAGGTAACGATTGGTGGGGAGGGGAGGTTATTCATAGGGTTATACAATTTGATGGGTGGCTGGGGTGAAGGAAATGGGAAAGATCCAGTGAGAAAATGTATTCAAACTTTGTAAATAAACCTGTATAAAATATGAATAATTTTTAAGTCTTGGAAGAAACGCAGCTAGTGTGCTTGTTTGAGGCAAAGATGGTAAAATTTTATCTCACATATATTGGACATGTTGTCAGGAGGGGTCAGTATTTGGGAAAAGACATCACACTTAGAAAGGTGGAGGGTCAGAGAAAGAGAGGAAGACCCTCAACAAGATGGATTAAAAGAGTGATGGTAACAATGGGTATATCAGATGACAGGACCAGGTTTTGATGTACTGTTCATAAGGTCATTATGAGTGGTAACTTACTCAGTGGCACCTAACAACATGTAAACTCTGTCATGATTTAACCTTCAAGGTACTGCAGCTAGCTACCTCATCTATATAAGATGACATTGTTCCAGAAAACCCAGAGTTATCATATAAAGAAAGAACATTCCTTTACAAAAACCTGAAAACTTAAAAATCATGGGATCTTATAATTTGGTATTGTCTTCAAGGCTTAGTCCTTTGCCTTTGTTATACGAGTCACTAAAACAGTCAGAAAAAATGGGTCAAATTTATTATGTCCAGTTGTTAACCCAAACAGAAAGAAAAATTCTCCAATGTCCTGAAAGATAATTTCAAAAGACAAATCATACAAAATCTTAGATTCACTAAATGCCAATTATATACCAACTGCTTGATATATGCTGTCTAATTTAACAGTCCCAGTACCAGTGAGATAAGAATTATTAATAGATTAAGTATCTTGTTTTAGAAAATACTACTTATAAGTGGCAGCTCTGGGTTCAAAATGAAGTTTGCCTATGCTTTTAGTAATTCTTATATAAGTCTGAATTCACTACCAGACAAAGAGCTGTGCTCCTGGTGGGAAGATTCATTTTGGTGGCTAGGTCCAGCAACAAGTTCAAGCATGTCTGAAGAATGGAACTAGACTCCCATCCATTCAGTGTGGCAATCTTAAGATCCTCAAGCTAGGCACACCTATCTGTAGCCAAAAATCACTAAGAGGCTGTTTTTAAAAGCAAAAAAAGAAAAACTACATCAACAATAAACAAGATCAGGGAACCATATGTATTAGTTGTGAACTGCTATGCCTCTCCTGGTATGTGTCTTTCTCCATTTCAGTTCAATTCAATAACCATTTGCTGATGTGTAATTTATTGTCCTACAGGGCTACTATGAGTTGGAAGGGATTCCAGGGCAATGAACAGCACAGTGCTAGGGACAAAGACGACAGAACCTTGAGCCTGTTTTCAAGACACTTAATAGTGCTGTGGGAAAATCAAAGGAGAATACAACCAACAACAACACAAGAATAAGTGTGAAAAAATTTTAAAAAAAATAGTAGAAAATGATAAAAAGCTGTTAGATCTCCTTCATGGCACTGGATGTCAAGATACAGAAAAACAATATTCTTAAAGTGTTAAGACAAAATGTCTTTGCCCGAGAAGCTAAAGGCAATCAGCTGAGAAGCAAGAGACAGTTTCAGATAAAAAAAAAATTTATATATTCTTAAAGTGTTAAGACAAAATGTCTTTGCCCGAGAAGCTAAAGGCAATCAGCTGAGAAGCAAGAGACAGTTTCAATTAAAAAAAAAATTTATATATATATATTTGTTGTTGTTAGTTAGTGATGAGATTTTTAAAAATCTTTTACTCATCTTTTAGCATTTGGTCTCCATAAAAGATACCAGGTAAGAGAGCTTATACAAAGATGGGCAAATATCGATGTTGTTTTATTTCCAAACACCCTAGGTGCCATTGAGTTGTCTCAGGGTCATAATAACTTTAAGTGTAACATATCTCTTGGAGTCTCC
>NW_006399911.1:4188644-4190713 GCF_000299155.1 Elephantulus edwardii | reverse complement strand
TATATATTGCACAAGACTTTTCTGAAAGAAAAAGGAAAAAAAAGAAACTCGTAAAAAATAAAGAAATAGGAGTATGAAAATAACTTATCATTTTGACTTGTTTTTTAGGTGCTCCTGACTCCTTGAGACCCAAGTGTGCAGAGCAAAACAGCTCCACAGGGTTTTCAAGACTGTGACCTTAGAGAAACAGATCGTCATGTCTGATTTCTGAAAAACCAAGGTAGGTTTGAACAGCCCAACTTTGAGCTACTTAAATACTTGAGTATTTAACAATTTAGGCACCCAGGGAACAATAAAATGGTGGTAACTCCTTAATGTATACTGCCAGCACATCAATTTCAATCCTCCATGACCCTGAAAGACGGCTGTTACTCTTTATCAAAGTGGAACTTTCTCCTATGAACAAGGTGGTAAGTCTGAACATTTACTTTCTGGTTCACAAATATTTTTTTAACGAAGGCTCCTAATGTCTTAATATTCAAAAAAGCTCACTGCTGTAAAGCCAGAACTGACTCACAGCTGACTCTCCAGCCGGCTGTCAGAGGCCATACATTGTATAGGAAGAGAGTGCTCATCTTCTTCCTGAGGACCACCTAGTGCATTAGAACCTTGCAGCTTTCAGCTGGCAGCACCACTCCTCAATCACTAGACCATCAGAGCTCCCTAACAGATCTGTAATAGATTTGTAAATTGATCTAAATAAGTTTTGAAATATAAAATTATACTTTTTGAAAAGACGTTTCTAACTAAAAACCAAGAACTATTGGGTGACAAGATAAAAAGTACAAGAAATGGGGAAAAAAAGCATTTACAGAAATAAAGTTTAAAACCCTCCAAATCTGGCAAAAGAAAACTACAGATTCAACAAGTCTCTAACAAGAAAAACTCAAAGAAACCTATTCCTAGACATATAATAATCACATTTCTGAAAACTCACAACAAAGAAAAAAAAATTCTTTAAATTAGCCAGAGAGAAATTTTATTACTTAAAGGAGAATAATGATTCAAACAACCTCAGTTTTCATAGGGCCAGAGAAAATAGCACAATATTTTTCAAGTGCCGAAAAGGGAAATGGGAGGTTGAGAGGTGGGGTGGTAAGTAAGAACTGTTAGCCCAGATGACTGTATTTAACAATAGTATCTTTCAGGAATAAAGGTGAAACAGTCTTACACAGCGAGGATAATGAAGAGAATGTGTCCTTAGAAGAGCTGACCTAATTGATAAAAAAGCTTCTTTAGAAAGGGAATGATACAACCTTAAAATAGGAGGAGACGAATAAAGCGAGTGGCCTTGCAGCAAGTTCTAGTTCCACTACCCAGTTGCAGCTCCTCCTTGCTCAAGGTTTTTACACCTTGCTCCTACCTCTCTCCTTTTTCCAATCTTACCCATGGAGTAAATTCTGACTTCTCCTTTTTCTGATCTTACTCATAATATCTGAAAATAAAATACTGTGAGTTATACATATATAAGGAAGACTCATTAATACTGTTGTTGTTCTTATGTGCCGTCGAGTCGCTTGCAACTCCTAATGACCCTACGTACAACAGCCCTAAACCCTGCTCTGTCCTGGGCCAATCGCACCGTTCCGATTACCCCAGTCACTGAATCAATGCACCTCATAGAGGGCCTTCCCCTCCTGTGCTGTCCCTCCACCCTACTAAGCATGATGTCCCTCTCCAAGGACCTGTCCCTCCTTGCAACATGTCCAAAGTATGTTGGATGAAGCCTCAGAATCCTTGCCTCCAAGGAGCCTCCCAGTTTAACCCTTTCCAGGATGAATGTGTTTTCTTAGCAGTCCGTGGTACATTCATGGTACTCTTCTCCAGCACTACAGCTCAAAGGCATCAATTCTCCTTCTATCCTCCCTAGTCATTTTCCAACTCTCTGACTTATAGCAAATGATTGCAAAGACCATGGCCTGTATCAGATGTACCTTAGTCTCCAGAGAAACACCATTGCTCTTCAGTACCTTGGAGAGGTCCCTAACAGCAGACTTTCCCATCGCAATACGTCTTTTAATTTCCTGCCTGTTGGTGCCAAGAGTGCTGATTGTGGAGCCAAGCAAACT
>NW_006399911.1:4113212-4187982 GCF_000299155.1 Elephantulus edwardii | reverse complement strand
TGATGTGCTGTTCCAGTCGTTTTTGGATAATCTTCAGTAGAATCTTGCTTGCATGTGAAATCAACGATATTGTTCAATAGTTTCCACCCTCTGTTGGGTCACCTTTCTTTGGAATGGGAACAAATATAGATCTCTTCCAGACAGTTGGCCAAGTGGTTTGTTCTCCAGATTTCTTGGCACAGCTTATTGAGCATGTCCAGAGCAGCATCTGTTAGATGAAATATGTCAACTGGTATACCCTCTATTCCTGGGGCCTTATTTTTTGCTATTTCCTTCAAAGCAGCTTGAACTTCTTCCTTCGTTACCATAGGCTCTTGCTCATATGTTATTTCATGAAATTTTTCTGTGTCTGCCACTTCCTTTTGATTACAGAGACTCAGTATATTCTTTCCATCTTCTTTTAATACTTCCTGGATAATTTAATACTCTGCCTAAAGCATCCTTGATTATAGCAACTCGAGGTTTGAATTTGTTCTTTAGTTCCTTGAGCTTAGGAAATGCTGAGTTTGACCCCTTTGATTTTCTGACTCCAGTTCCTTGCATGTTTCATTGCAATATTTTATTTTGTCATCACACGCTGCCTTTTGAAATCTTCTGTTCAGCTCTTTAGTATCTTGAATTCTTCCTTGTGCTTTGGCTTCTCTGCACTCCAGTGCAATATTCAGAGTTTCTTCTGACATCCATTTTTGTCTTTTCTTCCTCTTCTGTCTTTGTAAGGACCGTCTGCACTCTTCCTGGATGATACCCTTGATATCTTCCCACAACTCATCTGGTCTTCGCTCATTAGTGTTCAAGGCCTGAAACCTGTTCCTGAGCTGGTTCTGAAATTCAGGTGGGATAGATTCAAAGTCATATTTTGGTTCCCGTGGATTCGGTTTCATTTTCTTCAGCTTCAGCTTAAACTTGCCTATGAGTAGTTGGTGGTCTGTTCCACAATTACCTCCTAGTTTTCACAGCTGATACACAGCTTCTCCAGCAGTTATTCCTGCAGATGTAATCAATCGGATTCCTATTTAAATTTATGCTCCTACACCTAGAGCAAAAGAGAAAGAATCTGAAAATTTTTTAAAAATCTTGCAGTTCAAAATTGATGGAACATGCAATTAAGATGTCTTAATGATAACTGGTGATTAGAATGCAAAAGCTGGAAACAGTAAAGAAGGACAGCAGTTTATGGCCTTCATAAAAGAAATGAGGCTATTTCCAATTATTTCTTCATTGCAAATACCATTTTTATAAGACATAAACAACAACTTTATTCACAGACCTCACCTGATGGGCTGTTTAAGAATCAGACTGATGACATCTGTGGAAGGAGTTGTCGCAGAAGCTCAATATCAGCAACCAAAACTAGGCCATGGCAGACTGTGGGTCAAGTGATCAATTACTCATGTGCAAATTCAAACTGAGGCTGAAGAAAATAAAAAATAAGTCCACAAGAACCAACATATGATCTTGAATCTATTCTGAATTTCAAGATCATCCTAAGAATAGGTTTGAAGCACTAACCACCAATGATCAAAGACCAGATGAGTTATGCAATGATATCAAAGATATCATCCATGAAGAAAACAAGAGGTCATTACAAAAACAGAAGAAAGATGAAACTGAAATGGATGTCAGAAGAGACTCTAAAAATTATAGTGTCAAGAAGCCAAAACAAAAGGAAAACATGCCGAAGTAAAAGAGCTGAACAGAAGATTTCAAAGGGCATCCTGAGAAGACAAAGTATTAAATAGAATGTGATGAGAGATGGAATCAGAGAATAAAAAGGGAAGAACTCCCTTTGCATTTCTCAAGCTGAGAGAATTAAAAAGCAAATTTAACCCTAGAGTCACAATACTGAAAGATGCTACTGAAAATATATTGAATGACTCAGAAAGCATCTAAAGAAAGTAGAAGGAATACTCAAGAGTCACTGTACCAAAAAGAATTGACACTGAAAAGCTTCAGAAAGTATGAGGAGCCAATGTAATGAAGGAGGAAGTGAAAGCTACACTGAAGGCACTGGCAAAACTAATGGCCCAGGAATCGATGGGATACCAACTGACTTATTTCATTCCCAAGAAAGGTGATCCAAAAGAATGTGAAAACTTAACGGCTAAGCACAATTGATAACAGTGCATCTAAATTCCAAAATCAATCTCCATAATAGTCTATGTGTTTCCTATTGCCAAAGGGGCCCTTTAGAGTAGTGAGAGAGATCTTCACCCTGAAACCCAGAGCATCCCTTTTCAGCAGGAAGTAGCTAAGAGAATACGCCATCCCCTTTTCCTTATGAATCAGGGTGAAATCTCTCTCAGGGAGGAGTGATAGGGAATGGCAAAGGACACACTGACAAAGGAGATTAATCAGAACTCGCTTTGAGAAGCACTGTGGCAATTGGACAATTAAAACAGACATTGTGGGGGGAAGAAGAACGAACTGGGGAGGAGGGTAGAGAAAACAGTGCAACAATGAATGAATGAAAAACCCAAAATCTCTGTAAATGTTCATTAAAACTAATAAAATTTAATAATAATTAAAAAAAGAATGTGGAAACTATCAAACAATATCATTAATATCACATGCAAGCAAAATACTACCGAAGATCATTAAAAAATGCATAGAGCAGTATATACATAGGGAACTGAAAAAAGTTCAAACAGGATTTAGAAGAGGCCATGTCACCAGGGATATCACTGCTGATATCAGATGGATCCTGGAAAAAAGTAAGGTATGCCAGAAGAATGTCTATTTGTGCTCTATTGACTATACAAAGGCATTTGACTTTGTGGATCATAACAAGTTGTGGCTGACATTGAGAAGAATGGGAGTCCCAGAGCACTTAATTGTGTTCATGCGAAACCTATACCTCGACCAGGAGGCTGTTGTACAAGCAGAGTGAGGGAACACTGCATGGTTTAAAACCAAGAAGGGAGTATATCAAGGTTGTATACTTTTACCATACCTATTCAATCTTAATGCTAAGCAAATAGTTTAGAAGCTGGACTCTCTGAAAAGGAATACTGCAACAGGTTTGGTGGAAGGCGCATCAATAACCTGTGTATATGTATATGACACAACCTTGCTTGCTCAAAGTGAGAACTTGAAGTGCTTTTTTGCAGCAGATTAAAGAATAAAGCCTTCAATACGGATTTCATCTCAATGTCAAGAAAACAAATATTCTTACCACTGGACTGATAGCCAACATTATGATAAACAGAGAAAAGATTCAAACGGTCAATGACTTCATCTTACTTAGCTCTACAATCAATATCCTTGGTACCAGAAGCCAGGAAATCAGGAGATGTATTGCACTGGGAAAGTCTGCAGTTAGGGACCTCTCCAAATTATTGAGGAGTAATGATGTCAGTTAGAGCACTAAGGTGTTATCTGATTCAGGCCATGGTCTTTATGGTCACTTGCTATGCATCTGAGAGCTGAACATTCAGGATGACAGAAGAAGAATTGATGCCTTTGAGCTGTGGTGTTGGAGAAGAGCACTGAACATCCCATGGACTGCCAAAAGAACAAATATGTCTTAAAAAGGATACAGTCAGTACACTCTTTTTAAGCAAAGATGGTGAAACTTTGCCTTACATACTTTGGTCATGTTGCTAGGAGAGGCTATTCCTTAGAGAGGAACATGATGTTCTGAAAAGCAGAAGGTCTGTAAAGGAGAGAAATACTCTGTGATTGCTTCAGTGGGCTCTACTGTCAGGAAGTATGAAGATGGTACAGGATAGGACAGAGTTCAGATTTATTGTTCGTAGGGTTGCTATGGGTAGTATTTTGACAGCACCAAACAACAACAACTCATAGAGTATGCTCCCCAAGCAGATCATAAAATGGCCTGGGTCAGGACCATCTTAGCTTTAAAAACACATCCATGCTCTTCAGTACTGTAAGCAAGTTTTTGGCAACAATTTCATCCAATGCAATAAGCTTTCTAATTCCTTGATTGGTGCCACCAGATGTTGCTTGTGGATTCAAGTAAAATTAAATTGTTCACTTCAATCTTTACTCCATTTACTGTAATGTTGCCTATTGATCCAGTGGTGAGGATTTTTGTTTTCTTGATGCGGAGGAATAATCCATTCTATAGGTTGTAGTCTTTGTTCTTTAGTAAGTGCTTCAAGTCTTCTCTTTCTCCAGGCAAGATCAAATGAGCCTTCATCCAATCTTGATGCCACATTCTTCTTAACGTAATCTAGTTTCTCAGATTTCTGAAGCAATATATAGAATAGGTATGGTGAAAGAATCCAAACCTGATGCACACTTTTCCTGATTTTAAGCTATGTTTTTCACCTTGTAAATAGATAAAAGGGTAATATTAAAATGAGCGGAAAACATATGTCCAGTAAGTGGATAATCAACATAATATAACTAATATAAAGGAAAACCCAGAGAAGTATAGGAAGATTAACAGAAATCAGCATTACAGGAGTGGGAAAAGAGTCATTAAATTGTGAATACTGGAATTAATGTTACAGAGAAAAATATGTGTGAATGGTTGAGTGAAAAATTAATTTGTTTTGTGAAGCTTCATGCAAATAACAATAAAAAATAAATTAAAACCACCATGAGGAGGAAGAGAAAGAAGCTCGAACATCAAGAGTAAATAAAGAGCAATGTGAGTAAATATGTAAGACAATACTTCTATTCCTAAATTTTTTACATTATTTAATCTTAAAAAAATTTAATATTATCTGATGTAATTCCCAACATATCCAAGTACACATTGCTTAATATCCATGGTATTTCTGTAAAACAGGATATTGTGTTATTTGGACATTTAATATAATCATATTTAAACCTTATGGGAACTCCTCAGAGAGCAGAAAATGGTACATAGGGGCACAGAACCATGAGTATCTCTCTGAAAGGGCCAGAGGGAATGAGAATAGCACAACACTTCACTCCCCTGGAGCAGAAAGCCAATAAAAAACCTATAGGCCAATCCCATGGTGCCTCTAGAGCAACCAATAGCAAGAGGTTCGTTTATTCGTTGTTACCTCACAGAGTCATAGTTTTAGTACTGAGAATAGAGTGTATTAGGGAAGTAAATTGTAAAGTGGGAGAGGCAAAGAATATCATCCAATACAAGTCCAGGTTATAGCCTCAGTTCTGGAGCACGATTTGTCAATTAGTCCTTCCTGACTCTGGTTTCAGTTCAGCAGTCAAATTCCAACCATCTAGCAAGGTTTGCCTCAAAGCAGTTATAATTCAGCTTCTCCTTAACTACCCAGGAAAAACAGTAAAACTTTTTACTGTGGCCTTTATCTCAGGGTTCCTTTGGTTACATCTTGCCACAGTTTATCCAAAGCAATGCCACAGCCTCTCAACCTCCATCACTAGTGTCTCATCATCAGGGTCTCACTACAGTCTCTCACAAGTTTTGCCCATAGCCAAGTCTAGCTCCTCAGTATGGAAGGTACTCTCGCTTATCCTAGTTCCACAGCTGTTGATGATTTGCAAGACCATGTGTGTGCAGTTAAGGTAGCTTAAGACAAGCGACGGTAAAGGTAATGGCTAAAAAGCCAACTTTAGGCTACCACCACAGGAGCCTATTTCTGGTTATCCTGGTACTCCTGCTGAAGCTGCTGGTGAAGGAGGAAAAGATAGACAGCAGCAAGATTGGAGCTAGAGGAAAAGAGCAATGAGGAACTGGCATGCACCCTGCCCCACCCAATGGTCTGCCTGCTTGAACAGCTGAAGCAACCTGGTCTCCTTGGGGAAGGACATCAGACTTGAAAGGGTAGAGGGACAGTGCAAGAGAAGAAGACCCCAAATGAGATAGACTGATACAGTAACTGGGGTTATGGGAGTAGGTGTTTTGGAGTCAGTGAGATGGACTCAGGACAGTGCAGCCTTCAGAGCTGTTGTACACAGGGCCCCTATGAGTCATAGGCAACTCAACAGCACATAACAACAAACACAGGGGAAGGGACAAAGAGGCAAATAGCTATACAATGAAACAGTACCTACAGATAAAAAGAACTGAATTCTACTGACACATATAATTGGTAAACTGAAGACTCAGAAGAAACCTAGAATCCAGGGAAGATCATAAGCAAGATAAAAACACGAATGAAGAAGCCAGGAAGCTAAAGTGAGGGGGCGAAGCAGAGTTCGGAGTAGCTTCTTCAGTAAACTAAAGGCAAAAAATACATTTGTTGAGAATCAAAGTTCCTTGGGTAAGGAAAAAGTGCTATTGGCAAGTAAGCAGTATTCCATTCTGGTCTACTAACGAAAAGGTTAGTGGTTCAAATCACTACTCCATAATAAGAGAAAGATGAGGTAGTCTGCTTGTAACAGGGAAAAAAAGATAGCATTCCAGTGGCTTGTCACTACGGAACCAACTGAATAGAGACAAGGACAGAATCTTTTAAATGTGCTTTATTCAGAGACTAGCAGTCTAACAGAAAATGAGCATGGATGCCTTAAAGACCACCTTCTAACATCTTAGAATCAGGCCAGAGTTTTAAAGGGGTGGTCATATGGAGCAGGAATGCAGGAAGAGTCTGGAAAAGAAGAGGTCCTGATAAGGTTATCTGTTCCATGTTTCTTCCTGTGATGGCTGTTAGACTTCCCGTGTTTGATGTTCCAGGTAGGTAGTTATCAGGTTTTCTTGCTGATGGCACATTCATCAAATTATTTATCAGAGTTTTTCTCACGTCATGGTGACTTGATTGCAAATTCTTAAGTCCCTGGAATAACGGTCTTCTACCTAGCCAATCAATCAGGGTAATAGACTCTACATAGGCAACTGTTATTATCACCCCAAAGTTGGGCAATTATGTCCAAACTCCTCTCACCATTATGTTCCTGTAAAGATTTACAACCACAGAAACCCCATGGGGCAGTTCTACTCTATCCTATAAGGTTGCTGTGAGTCAGAATTGATTGGGCATAAGTGTATTTTTATTAGAGAGTGGAAGAGAAAAGCGAAATGGCCTACTTGAGTAAGAAGACAATAAAAGAGGAAAAGGCTGATATCCAGAACAGTGATGTGCTAAAAACAGGAAGTGCTGAAAATGTCATGAAAGAAATGTAGGAATGACAGATCTGGAAGAACAGCACAAAGAACAAAAAGGGCAGTGAGAACATTGTTATTCAAGATCTTAAAGGGATAAGAACTCTAAGCAATCAGGTCCAGTTGAAGCCTGGATGACTTAAGCAGAATGAAGATGGACATTACTGTTAAGAAGGAAATTGCAAGGCCACAAGGTGTAAAACGGATTCTTATCTCTCCTAATTTGTGAACAGCATACCCTGCCGCTATCCAGAGCCTTCAGGAAGTGTTCAGGAATTTTCTTGTTCAAGACAAGGTGTCTCCTAAAGGTTAAGGCCAGAAAAGGAGTACATTCTGGATCTGAAACAAGGGTAGTCTGGTGGGGTGGCTCATAGGGAGGGAGCTGCCCTGCTAACCCATTTGGGTTAGCTTCACCTCTCTTGGTGGTGTGAATCTACAGAGGAAAGATGGGCAGTCTCCTCCTGTGCAATTTACAGCCTCATAAACCTCATGCAGCTGAGTCAGTTCTGATTCAACAGAAATGAGAAATAAGCATTTGATTAGATTACCCCTACTTAACTCAAGCATTTATCAAGCTGAAGAACTGAAAAACAAAATCAGGCCTCAAGCTGCAATACTGAAGGATATCATAGTCTTTTCACTTACTTCCTATGCATCTGAAAGTCAGTGAACAATGAATACAAATCACTGAAAAAAAATAAATGCCTCTGAGCTGCGATGTTGGAGAAGAATACTGAAAATCCCCTGGACTGCCAAATGAACAAACAAACAGGCCCTGGAGAAGGTGGAGACAGTGTTCCTTAGAGGGAAGGATGATAAAACACCATCTCACTTACTTTGGGCATGTTGTTAGGAAGGGTCAATCCTTGGAAAAGGACATTATGCTGGAAAGGGTCAGAGGAAGGAAGGCTCACCCTCAACATGATGGACTGAGCATGTGCTTGAGTACACTGGGGATAGTGAGGAAGGCACAGGACAGGGCAGGGTTCAGGTCTGCTGTCCCACAGGGTCATTGTGAGTCACAGCAGACTTGACGGTACCTAACAACAACTGGTGAGTTTCACCCATGTCCTCTCCAAAAAGTACTAAGTTACTTCTCTTTCTGTTTTAAGCTTCTTAACAAGACCAAGATCACAGACTTGATCCTGATGTGAGATGACAGAGTCCCCATTCTCACTCCTGTCTCCATCTAGGATGTCAAGGCAATGGACCTGATCCCAGTCACAGCCTGCAGTGCAACTCCCTACAGACCAAGCCACCAGAGGTCCCTATCTTTCACAGAGTCATCTATTATTAGCAAATGATAGGTATTCAAAAAGTTGTATGAGGCTCCATAAAAGCCAACAAAAAGTCGCCATCTAAAGCTGTTGAGTCTCCAGTAAAACCAGACTGTATCAAATAAAATACACAGTTGTTCTCATGGGCAGGATCCACAGTTGTAAAGGGCATCCACCAAGTTTCTTAAAACACAAAGTCACTAGTGCAAAATGGCAATGTATATCTTTGTTTCCAGTACCATACACAAAACAATTACAATAAAACACTCAAGGAGCAACCAACCAAAAAAAAACATGATTAGTTCTTGTATTCCAAAATCAACACTTAAGAACATGATTTCAAAAAGGAAACTGTAGGATAGAGTCCATAGGCAAGGAAGGACCGAAGTTTCTCAATTCAAGATGGTGAACCATCTTTTCTCCCTGTGGACTTCCTCCCCACACAAGAGCAAAGGAGAGATGCACAGCCAGAGGATGATATCATTTATACAGGCCATGTGCTATATTTACCTGCCCCATCATCCATTTCCCACTCTGATAAAAGCATATTGATTCAGGGGTGGAGGGGATATGCCTTCTCCAAATGGTGAAATAGTCAAAGTGCCCCATCCTCAACTGGCCAAGGATGTGCCTTGCCCTGGAACTTGAATATAGCATGAGACAATAGATTGGAAATGATGATCTCAACCGTGAGGTCCTACTGAAACCAAGTGCCTTAGAATAGTGCACTCACACACATCTCTCCGAGCCTTCGTTCTGGCTTTCTTCCTGCAATACCTGCTTCTTCAGCCTGCCTTTTGATTCTAACCAATACATCCTTCTTTTTGCTTAAATTAGCGAGGGCAGACTTTTGTTACTGGAAACAAACTTCATGAAAAGCAGCATCAGACTGGAATAAGAAACGGCTAGTCTCTTTCCCTAAAGTATGTGACATCAGCCTGGACCTCACCCACCTGTCAGTAAAAAATAATGCCAGAAATCCAACAGTAAAAAGGCCGGAACAAACCTTCAAATTACTAGGGAGGTGGGCATCATCCAAAGACTAAGGGAGACAGAAGGGCCTGGCATTCGAGAAACGCAAGGGCAGGAGGAGAGCACAACAAGCAGACAGCCCTTCATTATTCAATTACTCACTCTGTAAATCGAGAATTAATGTTCATGGGTTCTGGTGACTGACATAATTACAATTTAAAAAGGGCAATTAATCATCGGCTTGTTGTTCACTGCCTTGCTGGGAGCCACTTGCTTCACGAACACTACCAAAGCCACAAAAGGATTAAACGCACAAATGAATATGACCAGCAAACACTAGCCTCTGTCTGCCCTCCCCCCACCAGCAGCGCCTCTGACTCAGCTCAGAGCATGTGATCCCTACATCTGGTTCTCATTTCTCCCAGGACATTCCTCTGCTCTCTGAGCCTCCACCCTCAGAGCGCACAGCTTTCTCCCTTTCTGTCAGGGCAAACAGTGTGTGGAGCAAAAGGGGAGAAATGAACTTGGGTTCCTGGAAAGTTGTTAAATTCCTACATTGGCTTTCAGCTCCAAGTGACTAGAAATAGAAAAAGAAAAGTAAGGAGATCAAAGGGAGAAGAGTAAGGAAAGGGAAAGAACGAAATGAGGAAGAAGGAGGGAGAAGCTTAAGGAACTGACAGCTTAGCAGGGACACAGAACACCCCAGTCAGCCTCTGTGAGGTGGGGTAGCCAACAGCCCCTCAATGTCAGAGTCCTTCTGGAGGCTTGTCATCCCCGTCCCCAGTTCTGATCCTCAGTCTGGGCCCCATCTTCTCAATCTGACTCCAAGAATCCCATCCTGACGCTGAGGATAGAAGCTGAAAGTCGCCCCATGGATGCACTTCCAGGGAAAAACCTTTAAATAAAGGCAGAAACTTGAGAAATGTAGTTTCATTCTATGTGTGAAACCCTCAATAAGCTCTAATATTTGTCATTTGAAGGCTATTACTTTTTCAGGCTTCTAGTTCTTGAGTGCAAAAAAAGCCATGCACACCTAAACTACTCAGTTCAGCATGCCTACCTCAGTTTTGTCCACTTTCTTAATTGACAATCCTTGGTATACTGTCCGTTAGCTATCCAGCAGCCATTCTCCCAGACACACGACTTTCCCTCATGTTAAGAGAATTCAACTAGGCAGGAGAAGAGAAAGCCTCTAATCTCAAGAAGGGGAAACCCTTCTGCCAGTCCAAGGGGAAAGTTGTGACCCACTTAACCAGCCACAGTAACTCCATCTCCTTTCCAAAGCTTCATCTGAAATACTGATTGTCAATATTACGTGTCAATGTAGCCACGACTCTCAGAATAAAACTGTCCTCTGTGTTGTAAATTTCACCTAATTTCTAACCTATATAATATCAATGAGACAAGATTAGAGGCAATTCTGTAAAGCTATTATCATCTAATCTGATGAAGGGAATGTTTTCTCCTGCTGGTGGTCTACACTGAATATTTATATGGCATTTAAATGCTAAAGAGCCGTTTTGCCCAATCCTGCATCTGGCTTGTGACCTCTGGACTTTACTCTTCAGTCTTTAACCCAGCAGGTGACAACCCTGCACCCTCAGCCTCCAGTGTCTGTGGTCCACAACAATTCCTGCTGATGACTCAGCCTTAGCAGCTTCCCCAGAAACTTCTCTCCTTCAGTATAATCCTGCCAGCCTCTACAGTCACATAAGTCACATATATTCATTCATTCATTCACTCATTCATTCTCTCCCTCTCTCCCTCTCTCTCTCTCCTAGAGAAAAGAGTCCAAGACAGATACTCCTATGTCTTAGTTCAAGCAAGGGAGGCTAAGGGGTAAATTAGTGGGAAAGTTTCCTCCCTGAATAGAAACAAAGTCTTGCTGCTGTTTCACAGGAGCAGTTAGGCCTTTACTATTTTTATCTTTTGTTTCTTGCAACCAAAATTTATCTTAAATCAGACAACACTTTTGCCCTGAAATAGGTCCTAATGAATTCAGAAGGCCTAAAGCATTACCATAGTAGGAAGAACTAGTCTACAGTCAAATAAGTAGATAATCCAGGCTGCTAAAAGTACAGACAAGTCAAAACTGCCCTCCAGTTCATCTCTGTTGTTGTTTGTAGGTGGTAGGTAGTCCACTATGACCCAAAGCAATCCAATGAACAACAGATCATAATTTTAGCCTATCCTATGCCATCCTCAAAATCTCTCCTATGTTCACATCCACTGAAGTAGTCACCGTGTCAATTTATCCCCCTGAGGATCTTCTTCTCTTTTGCTGATGCTCTACTTTCCCAAGCATGATGTCTTTTTCCAAGCACTAGATCATTCAACAATTTTTTGGAAGTATGTGAGACAAGATTTCACCATTCTCGTCTCCTAAGGAATACCCTGCTGGCAATTCCTCCAAGACAGGCTGGTTTGTGCTTCCAGAAGTCTATGGTAGACTCAACAATCTTCATCAACACCACAATTCAAGGCAACAATTCTTCTTCAGTCTTCTCAAATTTCAGATGCATAGGAAGGAACTTAAAATCTCATGGTTTGGGTCAGGTGCAGTCTTTAAAGTGCTATTTTTGCTCTTTGGCACTTTACAGATATCCCTGACAGTCGATTTGCCCAATATAACAAGTCTTTTGATTTCCTGACTGCTGCTACCATGGGTGTTGATTCTGGATCCAAGTAAAAGGAAATCCTTGAAATCTTCAATCTTTTCTCTATCATGATATTGCCTATTGGGTGAGTTGTGAAGATTTTGTTTACCTGATGTTAACGTACAATCCAAATTTGAACTGCAGTATTTGATCTTCTTCAGTATGTGAAGACAACTTCTTCATTTTCTGCAAGCAAGGTTGTGTCAACTGCTTAACACAGGTCATTCATGAGCTGTCCTTCAGTCCGATGCCACATTCTTCTTCACATAATCCAACTTCTCCAATTAATTGTTCAGCATACTGATTTAATGGGTATGGACAAATGACACAATCCTGATGCACACATTTCCTGACATTAAACCATGCAATATCCACTTGTTCTGTTCAAATGGCTACTTCTTGGCCTATATACAGGTTTTGCATGAGCACAATAAAGAGTTTCCATTCTTCTCAAAGTTATATATACTTTTTCATGATCTACAAAGTCAATAAAACAAGTAAACATCCTCCTCTGCTTTCAGCCAACATCTACTCGACAACAGCAATGATATCCCTTTGTTCCACAGCCTCATATGAATCCAGCTTGAATTTCTGGAAGGTACCTGTCAATGCACTGTTCCAGCCATTTTTTATTAATCTTGAGCAAGATTTTAATTGCATATGACATTAATGACATTGTTTGATAATATCTGTACTCTATTGGACTGTTTTAGAAACTGAGTACAAATAAGGACTTTCTTTCCAGTTAGGTAGCCTTGTAACTCCCTTCCAAATTTCTTGGCGCAGGCTAATGACCAAGTCCAAGTGTGCCTTTGTTTGCTGAAACACCTCAACTGGTATTCTATCAATTCCTGGCACCTTGTATTTTCCCAATGCCTTCAGTACAGCTTATACTTCTTTCTTCGTTACCACTGGTTCATGATCATATGCTACTTCCCAAAATGGTTCAGCATTGACCAGTTCTTTTTTTACTGGTCAATGTTTTCTGTGTATTATCCTCACTTTCCTCAGAAAAAAAAAGAAAGTAATCATGCTCCACTGTGCCAACTATCAGCCTGAGTGAATAGTCTCCAAGACGTAGTGTAAAATGTTTTTATTTGCTGTGTGAAATAAGATGTAGTTCAACACCACTGTGATTTGTAATGCCATTTACATAATTAAATACACAGACAAGTAGCATAAGGAGGTGGACATGGTTAGTGGAGTTACAGAAGAACTAAAAATAGCAAGCGGCCGGGCCACGGGGCAGCGCCTGTGGATGGGCACTGGAGACACAGTGAGGTCTTCACTCACCAGCACTCCTTTCCTGTTCAGTGGTGGCTTTTTAATCAGAATTCTGGAGATCCCCACAGACACATAACCTAATGGCTATCCTTAAGAATAAACTTATGATTATAAACAGGGCAACAGAAGACAGTATGAGAGTTCAACCAGTTCTGAACACCCTCCTAAAAAGCTTATCAAAAACTTGTCTCATCTCTCAAAGACCTGCATCTCTTGCAAACCAGAGGCTGTACCTCAGGTAGACAATAATTAGCTCTCAATTTTGTTTTGTTTTAAACTGTATCATTTATTCTTTCTTCATTTTCCTCTTCTTTTTTAAAGTCTAAATTAGTTGCTAACATTTCAAAATTTACACAGCTTCTCAGCTCTGGCCGCACTAGGGCCTAGAAAACCATCAAGTAGCAAGTTGCCTCTTACACAGGACCCAGCTCTCCTGGGTTTTGTTTGCCAATTCTCACTCTTTTCTGTGACCTACTTGGCTCTGGAAGGCATTTAAGTTGGCAACTACTGCTCTAAACTTTTCTTAATACTGGTTTGGGTTTCTAGTCTATACCACCTGGTGGTAGAGCCAGTTCCTCAGGAACTTTGCACAGAGTAAAATAGCATTTCCTAGACGTCAATCTTCATGTAATATCTCCCCACCACAGGCTGGCTTAGTCAATGAGTCTGTGTTCACTTTCTGTACTCTCTCAATGATCGATACACTGTAAACAATGCAGTCTTTGCCTTATAAGACTGCAGAGTTCCTTTTTTTTAGATTGTTTATCTAAAGGAAGACATTCTTACTCTCTTTCAATCCCCTTTCATAATATCAACTCATCCCTACTTTATTAATTTTCATTATCTTCCCTCAACTTTCTTACCTTTCATTCTTGAGGCAATGCCTAAAGTACAACCTACAACTTAATCAAGGAAAACATTCTTTTTCTGGATTTTTTTTAAAAAATTTCATTCTGAAACTAAAGACTGAAAGGAGTAGAAATCTTTAATGTCACTAGTTAATTTATAGGTATACTAGAGGAAGATGAAGACAATAATATGTAGTAAGGCACCTGCAAGAAACAATCAGAGAACCAGATTAAGCTAAGAAGATATAGCCTGTGGTAAATCTCGAAGCCCAAAAGAAGGGCATGGTAGGTGCCTGCAACACGCCCAGAACGTCTCAGGGTCCTGTGCCTTCACCTTGTCCCTCCTTCTTTGGTCTATTGACCCTGAAGCTCTTCTCCCTATACTTCATCCCAGCTCTCTCTGACCCTACCAGCCTCCCTTGTGTTTCTTACACTCACCCAACAAAGTCTTAGCACTGGAAATTACCCTCGGAAATACTTGTTCCCTCATGACCTCAGATCATGCCCTGTATGAAAGAGCACAATCAACTGCTAGGGTATGGGTGTCCTTAAGGATGGCAGGAAGAAAATATTTTAGAAGTAATGACTGCATGATAATGTGAATATATAAATACAACAGAACTACACACATTAAAAACTTACACATTTTACCTTGATAAAAAAGTAAAAGAAGGCGAGCTCTGGTGGCCTAGTGGCAAGAAGCTGCACTGAAATCTCAGAGACACACGGTTCAAATCCACCAGATGCTCTGCTGGAGAAGGAGGAACAATCTCCTCCTGTATCAGTCAGATCTGATTTGACGGTACACACAAAAAATAATGAAATAAAATTAAAAAAAAGAAAAAGAAGCATACTCACCCTCACTACCCTCTATTCCTACTAAAAATTGCCTTCCTGATTAAAACACTCAACAAAATAGGAGCAGAAGGGAATTTTATCAACACAGTAAAAAGCACATTTGTAAAACTATGAGGCAACACCATTCTCAGTGGAGAAAGACTAAAGGCATTCATTCCCCTTGTGATCAGGGACCAGAGAAGAATGCCCACTATCTCTATTCCTATTCAATACTGTATTGGAAGTACTTGATAGGGCAGTAAAACAAAAGAAGGAAATAAGAGGCATCCAAATGGGCAAAGAGGTGGTAAAACTGTGCTATTTGCAGACTATATCATAGCGTACACAGAAAACCCCGAAGATTCAACAAAAAACTTCTTAGACCTCATAGACTTATTTAGTGGGGTGGTAAGATGCAATATCAATACCAAAAAAAAAAAAAATCAGTGGAATTTCTCTAAGCATCAAAGAAAGCATAGAAAAGGAAACTAAGAGAGCAATGCCTTTTACAATAGCCAAACCACAAAATTAAATACTTGGAAATAAACCTAACTAGAGACACAAAAGATCTTTATAAGGAAAACTAAAAAAAAAAAAAATGGCTACAAGAAATAGTAAGAAAACTAACTAAATTGAAAAACATCTTCTGTTCATGATTAGGAATATCCAAGATAATGAAAATGAAAATCCTATCAAAAGCAATCTACAAATTCAACACAACTCCAATACAGACTACAAACTCAGTCTTCAAAGAGATAGAAAAGATGATTGATAGGATTATTTGAAAGGAAAGGGATCCCCCAAAAAGCAAAGCTCTTCTGAAAAATAAAAATTATGTGAAAGTCATAGCACTTTCAGATCTCAAAATCTACTACACAGCCATAGTAACCAAAACAGCACAGTATCGGTACAATGACAGACACACAGACCAATGGAATGATAATTGAGGACCCAGAAATCAACCCATCTACCTATGGCCAATTGGTATTTGACAAGCAAAACCTATCAAATGGAGAAATTACAACCTCATCAACAAATGGTGCTGGCAAAACTGGATTGCTACCTACAGAAAATGCAAACAGGATCCACATCTCACAACATACATAAAAATCAACCCGAAGTGGATAGAGATCTAGGGGTTAAGCCCTAAACCATAAGGATATTAAGAGACAAAGTGGGACCTAACTTAGAAGCCTTAGTTCGTGGAATAAAAAGACTTGCAAAGATAGCCAGAAATGTACAAGTAGGAAAAGATGAAACAACAAAAGAAACCCATTAAAAGTCAAGTCCCTATAAATATCAAAAACTTTTTTTTCCAATAGGGTGAAAAGAAAGCCTACAGACTGGGGGGGAAAACTTTTGGCAATACCATCTCAGGTAAGAGTCTTCTAATGAAAGTTTAGGGAATACTACAGAGCCTCCACGAGAAAAAGACTAATATCCCCAAAACAAAATGGGCATGAAAAGACTCTTCACAGAGGAGGACACTCAGATGGCAAACAAACACATGAAGAAACATTCAAAAATCGTTGACAGATACAAATCAAAACAACAAGGAGACACCAGCTCACCTCAGGAGCAGTAACAAAGTTTAGCAGGACAGCAAGCAATAAATGCTGAATAAGACATGGGGAGATTGGAACTTTCATACACTACTGGGTGGGACTGTAAAATGGTACAATTACTGGGCCAACTGGCAGCATCATTATAGATGGTGAAGAGACTGATACTGTTAACAGTTTTAGTTTGTTTGGTTCCACAATCAACACTCTTGGTACCAGCAACCAAGAAATCAAGAGACAAATTGCATTGGGAAAGTCAGCTGTCAGGGACTTCTCCAGAGTACTGAAGAGCAACAATGTCAGGCTGGAGACCAAGGTGTGCCAGATACAGGCCATAGTCTTTGCAACTGAGTGCTATGCATCAGAGAGCTGGACAGTGGGTAGGGATGAAAGAAAGAGAATTGATGCCTTTGGGCTGTGGTGCTGGAGAAGAGTGTTGAATATACAATGGACTGCTAAGAGAATGAACAGGTTCATCCTGGAAAGGGTGAAACCTGGCTACTCCTAGGAGGCGAGGATTCTGGAGCTTCATCTGACATACTTTGGGCATGTTGTAAGGAGGGACCAGTCCTTGAAGAGGGACATCATGTTTGGTATAATGGAGGGACAGTACAGGAGAGGAATACACTCGATGAGATGGATCAATTCAGGATGGGGGTAATGGGAGTAGGTGTGTCAGAGACAATGAGGTTAGCACAGGATAGAGCAGGGTCCAGGGCTCTTGTACACAGGGTTGTGATGAGTCACAAGTGACTCGATGACACATAACAACTCTGGAAGGCAGTTTGGTGTTTCCTCAAAAACCTGAACATAGAAATTCCATATGACCCAGCTATTTCATTGCTAGTAATATACCTCAAGGAAATCAGAATTAAAACTTGAACAGATATATAGATATAGATATAGATATAGATATATAGATATATACCTATGTTCATAGCAGTGTCATTTACAATAGCAAGAAAAGGGAAACAGCACAAATGGTCATCAAGAAATGAATGGATTGAGAATTTGTGATACATTCAGACAATGGAATAACATGCAGCATTAAGGAGCAACGATTTTTAAAAAATACTACTTAACAAGAAAGAATCTTGAGAGCTTTATGCTGAGGAAACTAACTCAGTCTCATAAGGACAAATACAGTATAAGACAGTTATTGTAAAAATAGAAGGGTAAGTGGATAAGATGTGTATAAATGTTCTAAAGGGGACGGAGAAAGGGGAAGGGAAATAGAAGGATTATTGAACAAGATGTGTATTAAAAGTCTGAAAGGAAGAAAGAAAAAAGAAGGGAGTAGAAAAAAATAGCAGAGGTTAGTGGGCAGATGGCAGAGGGAAAGAATAGAAATATTCAATGGGAACTTGAAAAGATGAGGTGATACTAGGCATAGATCAAGAGTAATTAATTATATAAAATACACTCTATATGCATGATTGTATAAAACACAATGTACATGGAAAAAAACACAATGTAAATGAAAGGTTGTATAAAACACAATGTACATACATGAAACATAATGTATATGAATGAGTGTATGGAAAACAATAAAAATATAAAACAAAACAAACAAACGTGCCATGTCACTTGCCATTTGATTTATTCCCTGAGGGAGACTAGTGTGTGTCCTGTAATGTGAACAGAGCACCAAAGGGGAAGAACTGTGCTTTGCACTCCACATTACCAGTGCCAAGAAGAGAACACCAACAACTGAATCCATTCAATAAACAGGTGTGCAAGGCATAGATCAAGTCACCGATTTCTCATTTTATCTCCATACTCTAAGAGGCTGATGTTACAGATAAGAAAACTGAGGTCAGAGAATGAACCTGCTCAAAGTCCTCCAGGACTACCAGCCTGTGACAGGAATGACAGGGTGAAGGGATACTAAGTTTACAGAGGGGATTCTACCATGAGGAGGAAAAGAAAAAAACTGGTCAAACAGAAATTCCATTTTCTCACTGACTTATAGCATGAGTAAGAAATAGGAAAAGGCCCAGTGCAGCGAGCATCCTGGCCTCAGCTTTCCAACAGCCTACAGCTCATCCAGCAATTCTTTTGGAGACAAAAGAGAAACATTTTACTACTGTTCATCTGACTCCGTTTACAAAATCACTGATTCTCAATAGCAGTGGTGTGGCTTTTGCAATCTCTATACCTTTCATCTCCACCTACAGTGAGGAAGGACTAAGGTAAAGGCTGGCTGAAAATTACCACTAAAGGGGGGAGGACTGCCCCACAGTAGAAGGCAGGAAGCAACCTGGAGTGCCTGTGATAATGCCCACTCACACATCATGGGGACCGGGGGCCAGGGGCGGGGCGAAGCACCTGAGCTCATTGTCCAGTTCCTGAATGAGCTTCTGCAGGCCTGCCTGAAGCAGGCTGGGGAACCTGATTCAGTCATCTGTCACACTGTGTTAGGACTGTTCCTCCCTCACGGGAGCATTGTGAGGATTAAATAAAAAAACACTTGGCCTGGACCCAAGCATGTGGAATGGCTGTGTCTACACACACACACATGCACACACAACAGAATGTCCTGAGCATGTCATAATAATAAAAGTACAGGTCATGACTTTTGTTCCCATTTCATACACCCAGTGATGACAAAGTTGGATACAATTAGTTATGTGCAAAAAGGGATACCAGTATTCTTTTTAGAGTAATGGAATGTTCTACCTTTTAAGCCACACAAATACAGCTGCATTCAATAAGACTGTAGTGCCTTCCTATCAGGTCTAAATAATCAGGCTGCCCAAAAAAGAGAGATAAATTGACTAAAATACAGTTATACTGCAGAATCCCTGGGGATCGCAGTGAAACTACAGGATTCTAAGGAACAATGTACATAATCTGTCTTTGTGCCATGCCATAGACGTGCAGTAGAGCCTCAGACATGACCCTCCAATCAAAGCTGTAAGTCCAGGAGACCCAAGAAAGCTTCCCAAGGTTCTAACAAGTCATCAGCACAAGGCCTTAGACTCACCATCTGGCCTCACAGTTCGCCATATATAATGACTGGGTAGAGCTGAACTGACTCAGGGTCCTAACCTATAATTGCTTATCTCTTTCACTACTTAAGCCAGGTCTGCTGCCTGATAGCCAGGTTATACGCTGTGAAGAGCTAGGAAAAGTATTTTACTCAATCCTTATTCCTTTTAACCCTTTCCCTCCTTAAATTCTCTTCCAGTTTTTTAACGCCCTGTTCCCCTCACTCTTCCCATGCTGAAATCAAACCAGTTGGCAAACTCTTCTGCAAGCCATCGTGTAATTTAGGAGCTGATTTTGCCTGCAATCCCTCCTTTCCTGGGACTTTAAAATATGATAATTCTTAACCTCCGCTGAGAAGGTACCAAATCCAGTATGTGAGGTATCTAATGCTGCAACAAGAGATATCACACTCTAACAAAAAAAATAATAATAAAATAAACACACACCAAAAAATCCACTACAGCCTTCAATATGGATTACATCTCAACATTAAGAAAAAAAAATCAGAAAAAAAAAAATCTTCACCACTGGGTCAATAGGCAATATCATGACAGATGGAGAAAAGACTTAAGTTGTCGATAATTTCATCTTTCTTGGATCCACAATCCCTTGTTACCAGAAGTCAAGAAATCAAACGCATATTGAACTGGGAAAATCTGCTGCTACCAAGGACCTCTCCAAAGTATTAAGGAGTAATAATGTCACTTTAAACACTAAGATGCACCTGATCCAAGCTGTAGTCCTCTCAATTACTTGCTATAAATCTGTAAGTTGGACAGTGAGTAAGGATGACAGAAGAACTGATGCCTTTGAGCTGTGTTGGCAGAGAGTATTGAATAACCTATGCACTACCAAGAGAACAAACAAATATGCCTTGGAGAAAGTGTAACAAGGATGCTCCTTGAGGCGAGGTTGGTGACACTTCATCTCACATACTCTAAGCTTGTTACTAAAAGAGGGTCCATTCATTCTTAGAAATGTAGAGGGTCATAGAAAGAGTGGAAGATCCTCAACTAGATTGATTGTAATAGGCTTAAATAGACCTGAGATGGAGAAGGATGGCTCAGGATAGGGCAAGGTTCAGATCCATTGTTGTCAGGGTCACTATGAGTTATTGTCACCTTGATAGCACCTAATAACAGCAACCATTTAGAAAGCCGGAAGTTCAAATTCAGGGTGCCATTTTAGGGGAAGTTTTCTCTCTGCATCTCTAATTCTAGGAGTTTCCAGTATAGAAACCTAAGTCCAAAGGATGCGCTCTGCTCTCAACTTTTCTGATATTCTCCCATCTCTGCTCATTTCTCTCTCCTTTTATCTGTTGTAAGATAAAAGATGATGCAGGCCACACCCCAGGGAAACTCTCCTTACATGAGATCTGAGCTCTGACCTAACTAAGGTTGTTACAACTGGAGGATCAGAGAAGGAGAAGATGCCCTGACACAAGGCAGGTTGACACAGTGACTGCAACAATGAGCTTGAGCAGAGTACAAGAGAGGGCAAGGTTTCTACTTGTCATACACAAGGTTGGAGTCCACTTGATGTCGCCAAGACACAACAACATTCCACCCTGATCCCTTTACAGATAATTGGTTCATAACACCATGAGGGATAATTACCTCACCACATATAACTGTCTCTAATCCTGTCTCATTAACGCAATAGAGATTAGGGTTTATAGCACACAGAATAGTTGTACAATACTGAGAATTGTGGCACAGACAAGCTGACAGGTATTCTGAATGGCACAATTCAATACCTGATGCCCAGAGACATGGCTATCAGTCTAATAGTTTTCTAACTGAGGGACTGTGTCAGTGGTACAGCTAAAAAGGTCAAAAGCAGAAGTTGCCTACTAGTTCATCTCATCTCATCTCACCTTAGAGGTCTCAAATCTATCCTTCTAGAAAAATACTAGATCACTCTATGGTGACTAAAAAGTAAAATTCACCTGAAAGTACAGGAATTCTAAGGATAGACAGCAGAGTTCCTAGTTGTAGCTACACATGGGCAACAGTCAACCTTTCCTGAAAACCAATTCTAGTGAGCACGCAGGATTCCCCTTTGGTGGCTGAGTGTTCGAAGTAGCCTGCCTGGGGAGGAAGCACCAGAGGAGTGTTCCTGGACAGGCTCACACCCTCTCCTCAGCTGCCTCCTCTGCCAACACCCAGCACCTCAGGAAGCGTTCAGTCCCTAGGGCCACCTCCTGTGGTCATGACACAATCAATACACAGAAGTCTATGTACTACAAGGGCTGAGTTCATCGTGAACAGGCCAAATGCAAGACATGTCTGGCCCCATGTTCTGGATGACAGTAAGTGTTTCCTGTGGATCTACACCACACAAAGCCCCAGGTGAGGCCCTTTAAAAACAGTTGAAATCCTTGCAGTGGCACTGAGAAATACACCTTATTGTTCCCATCCTACAGATGGAGAAACCGATGCTCAAAGATACTCAACCAAAGCCTTGTTTAAAAAAAGAGTTAGCATTTGTTGGTTGGTTGTTTCCTTTTCCTACTCACTACCTCCTCCTAGACAAGAATTAAAAGAATTGGAGCTCCAACTGGTACAACTATTTTATTAATGGAAATGGAATAAGGTGACTTCCTTAAACCATGTATAACTGAAAGTTATACATCAGGACCATAGGATACCTAAGGTTTTGTTATTCTTTATTGCAGGCACTGGATCCCCTCACTCCACCTGGAACCTGTGCATGGTCTTTTAACAGTGTTTTCCCAACAAAGGCTGGACACTGCTCTTCAGCTGCTGCTGAGTTTTTGCTTGTCTCCCAGCTTCCAGTGCAGCCTGGCTGTATGTGCTGCAGCTCTCAACGCCCATAGACTCAACACTAAGAGACTTAGACTGGAGTGCTCATATCCACAGAACACAATGAAAGAAAGCTGCATCCCTCTCTCTCACTACTGCTGCAGAAAAGCAGCCTGAGAGCCTCCAGGAGAAGGGAAAAGAAGGTGTCATGCCTGTGAGTCAGGAAGGGTGGGGGGAGGAGTGGAGACAGTAGAGAGGCAGCGGGATCTGCTGATCCCTATCTGTCTATCAGAGAAAAGCACACCAAGGGCCCAGATAAGGCTAAGATAAATTCCTTGAGGCTCTTGGCTAAACTGCTTCCACCAGGGCCCCCATCCCAGTGTTTACACTGCACTCCACCTGCAGTGTCAGCAAGCTCTGTGCATGAGAGCTATGACAGGCACGCAGACAGGCTGCAACAAGCTAACTGCAATGTCACAGGAATGCGATGCCACCAGCCCTACTGATTCCCTGCACAGCGCTCCTTCTCAGATTCCAGGAGTGCAAAGGAACAGCAGGACTCACTGAAATCCAGGCTTCCGCCTCTGAGGAAATTTGCAAGGGTCAGGACACAGGTGCCTGCCTGAGGTTCCCTAAGATCCTTAGTGATGTGCATTGTGAAGGTCAAGTCACCACTACATTAGCTGACTTTTCCCTGCCCTTCACTCTGGTCTTGAAGAAAATCCCCTCAGCTGCCCAAAGTGTGGGAGCCTACACACCCTCCAGAAAGTCAGAATCTGCCTGTTCTGCACAAGGCAGCCAGGAAAATCACACCCTACAGGGCTGACACCAGCCACCAAGGGCAAAGCCTACAGAAAGAATTCTACACTCTATCCTCACATCTACCAACCAGGGGAGACTCAACTCTTAACTGCGTTCTGAAACTTGGGTATGTGAAACAAATGATCAGGCCTGCGAACAAAGGGATTGTACTGGAGGAGCTACTGCCCCACTCTTGTTAAATCCAAGTGCTCTCCATCTAAACCATCAGCAACTCCCTGTACAAGAAGGAGCATACAGTGAGTGGTAAGAGGAGAGAAGCATACAGAGCCCCTCCCTCAGCTGGCCTAAGGGCTGGAAGAACCAGATGCAATCCTGGATCTGCAGGGTTCTGGGATCTGAGATCTGCAGCAAACCCCTGGCTTTCATAACAAAGAAAGGCTGCCAAAGGACAAACACAAGGCAAAACCTTTATCTCATAACAGAAAGTGAAGAGAGGTCTGGGAAGATCATGGCCAGGACTGAGAGTCTTTCAAGGCTTCTGACTGGATTGAGTCAGTCTCTAAAGTTACAATGTTACACAAGAGTCCTTAATCAGGCAGACTCAATGGCCAACTAGTGGCCCAGTACTGCCACCTAGTGGATGCTACACACACAGAGACACAATAGGCCACTTTGAAACCATGGCTCCTTCCATCTGCATCTCCAGAACGACATGGCCTCAGACTCCATTCACAAAGCTCAGGAGGACGCTCTCTGGTTTGGACAATTATCAAAACTGTTTGACACATGTTCTTCATGGACCAGTAACTGATGAAAAGTAGGAAGAAACTGGGAATGACTGGCCTGCTTTCTCAAATTCCCTAATGGTCAGGCAGGACTCTTTAAGAACCGCCCTGCACTGGGTTAGCACACAGGAAGCAACTGCTCAGACCCGACCAGGCAATGTCATCCCAGTGTCCCTCCTCCCACGCTGTCCAGACCCTCACAGTTGTGAGCTATCAGAACAGCTGGGTGGAGGACAGCACATGCTGACCCAACCACACGCACAGGCTAAAAGGTAGAGGTACGTGGAAAGGGGATGATTGGTGAGCAGTGGGGATTGTGGGATTTTGGGCCCTGTAAGTGAAAGTGTCCCAGTGTTAAGAAATTGTGCTGCGATCCCAAAGGCACACAGTTCAAATCCACCAGCATCTCCATGGGAGAAGAATGGACAATCTCCTCTCATGAGACTTACTGTCTCTGAAAACCTGCTAGAGGGCCAGCTAGGGGTTGGTTCTGACTCACTGGCACACAACAAATACTAAGCTATGAGGAATCACAATTACAGCTAGTGTGAGTTTGGTCAAGTGTGCATTTCACACACATCCTATCTTTAAAAATCCTTACAACAACCTAGGTATGAGCTACACACATTGTTCCATTTTACAGAGAGAAATGATGAGACCTCTCAAGTAATACACAGGCGCGCAGCAGGCTCTGATGTGGACTCTGAGACTGTAGGAGCCCTGGAATGAGAGGGGTAAGCACTTGGCTGCTAACTGGAAGGTCCAGGTTTCAAACAGACCTGCAGCTCCAAGGGATGAGAGTATGACAGACTGCCGCTGAAAGATGTACCGCTTTTAGAAAGCAAACAGGACAGCTCTACTCTGTCATACAGGTCATGCCAGGTCACTGTGAGTCACAACCAAATGACCCGCAATGGTCTTGGGTTTTAGGTTCTGTGGTTCAAATTCATGCTATGCCACTGTGTCCAACCCCAACTGCAGGCTGTAGCAACAGCGACAACATAAACTAAAACTTCAACTCCAAACACCCAGGTCTGCATGGAGCCAGGTAGTCTAGCAAATGCACACAATCTTGCCACTTGAGGGATGCGAGGACAAAATTAAAGCTCAGTCGCTACAAGGAGTAGAATACAGTCAGAGGAGGGGAGCCCTTCCCCCACCAGCTTACTAAGGAAAACAGCCAAAAGTTGTTCAGAGAAGTGCAGTCAGTGGTCAAGAGGGCAAGTCAATCCCCAGAGACCCTCAGCATCTGGACCAAAGGAAAATACCCATCCTTCTCCAGTCCTGCTGACGACTCAGGAAAGCCAGAGGGCAAGAGCACGCAGCAAGCCTCCACCACCATTTCTCATCCTTGCGGTGCCTCTGGAGGTCAAAGGGGTCGTGTCAGGGCTGCACCAAGCACCAACTGCCCCTGGCAGCTGTGTCTTTCATCAAAGGAAATATGAAAGCTGGAGTCCCTGGAGACATTTCCTAGATTTCTCATTAGTGTGGACAGAACTGCCTGCCCACCTGTTAGAATTCCCATTTAGGGTAACAGATGGGGCAGTGCTAATGAGCTGGCTTTGGTGGGAAGTCCACATTCAATAAAAGGGAATTAACACTGAAGCTGGGGAGGGTTGCCCAAGTTTGGGGAGGCTCTAGGAGGGAGCGAGGCACTCAGCAAGGGGCTCATATTCCAGAGCTGCCGAAGCCTTCAGTACTGGAGGCCCAGCCGACATGGACTCTAGTCCCAGGCCTTGCCATCCTGACCCAAATTCCTGGGAGGAGTCACCAACTCTAGAGTACTCTGCCTCTCCAATTCCATCTCATCTGCTGGAAAATACCATCCTTCTGTGAGGTCTGGCGAGGGCCTAACTTTGGACAGATGGCCAGAAGCAGATCTATGTATCTTGCCACACTGAGTGGCAAATCCTGACAAATCATTCTCAAAACAACAGACACATGTCTCAGGTCTCAGTGGAAGCCTGTAATTCAGTGGCCTGGGAGGCCAGCTGACCATTAGGAAAATGAAATCACAATTCAGCTCTGCAGAAGACAACTTAACTCTGCAGAAGTGCCCTCCTCGATCCTCAGAGACACGTCCCGCCAACACTGCCTCCCGCTGATACTGCATCTCACTAATACTGTGGGGCAACTGGCAGTGCTGGACCTTCTTTATGCTCCCTTTACTGTTAAATGTGAAGAACTACACAGTGATTACAGCTATTACAGCCTCTGTGAATGACAGAGGCACAAGTCTGAAGAGAAAAATGGGTTCTGTTCTGTACATACTCAGTTTACAGCATCGAAGGCCTCAGGAGAGATAAATCTATCCAGTATCAAGAAAACCCCTGAACTGAAGGAGACGTGGCAGCCTATGGGGGGTGGGGGTGGGGATGAAGAGGCAACAGACAATAATGGCAGATTTCCAACTGTCCTCCAATAACCATTCTTCGTTTCTTCCACTGTAACAGGGCTGCAGCTGGGCATCCAGCTACCTGACATTGATTTCATAGACAGTGTGTGAAGGGGCCTTGGTCCCGTGTGAGCCTAGACATATGGAGGCTGGCAGAGTCCTCTCCTAGTCCTGGATTACTCCTCTCCAGACAGTCAAAAGAAAGAAACATCACTATTTTGTGACCTTACTGTAACAACTCAGTCTGTATCATCGTAACTGATACAAGGATTCATCCAAGGACAGCACATCCAGTTAGGAAAAGAGAAAAGTAGCAAGAAGTCCCTGGGCAGCAGCATGCTCATCTGCCATCCAAATGCAGGAAGCTCCCAGTAGAAACTTGCTTAGATACTAATCAAAGGGTTGGAAGTTTTGGTCCAACCACAGGTGCTTCAAAACAAAGGCCTGGCAATCTACTTCCAAAAAACCTAGCCACTTTACACAGGGGAACAGAGTTTATGCTACTGGTGAGGGGATGATTGGAAAAGGCTAGTGAGAACAATCATGCAACTAGCGAAAGGTCATGCAACTAGAGAAAGGTAATAAATGTCACTGAGCTGAATACGCTGAAATTGTTCAGATGCCATATGGTTTTTCAATATATATATTTTCATTATAATAAAACAACATTTTTAAAGGGAAAAAAAAAACCAGTGGAGCACAATTTCAATCTGACATGCGTTGGCTGTCATGAGTCAGAAGTGACTAGATAGTAGTGACTTGGGTTTTATTTAAAGCTAGACAAGGCAGCAAGGAGTCTTTCCCGTAAGCATATCCTTATCAAAAAATGTATCGTTCTTAACATTTCCTTCTTGACTCCACATACTCTGACTCTGCTACCAAACCTGCCTATTTTTTTTCTCTCTCTGGAGTTCTTCTGGGGCACTTCTCCTTTGTTCTCCTTTGTCTGCTCTCCTCTGTTCTTGCCTTGTTCTAATCCATTTTCTGCAGAACCTTTCACAGCCTGCTGCTGCTGTCTCTCGAGCCCACTCTGTCTAAGATGCCTACAAGGCTTGGTGACTAGCCCTTATCCTAATGTGTGGTCAACCACTGGCTTTCTTGTGGGCCCTTCTATCACTGAGCTCCATCCTAACCCAGCTCTTTGGTCAGGTCTAGCACTCTGACAGAAGTGCCCCTCTGTCTTGTTCTTGGTCTAAACTCCACATCTCTCTCAAATGTCATATCCTTTCTCAAAGAAACCTTTGCTGCCCTCAGTCTAAATCAGGTCTCCACTGCTTCTCATTTTCGCTAAATAGCTTATTCTTTAACTGCATTTTATTTATCTTGGATTTTTATCACAAGGTCATTTGCATATTCAAGGTTTATTTCTCAACCTAGACTAAGCTCCACAGGATTAGGATGTGTCAGCTCTGTATACCCAACATGTAAATCCTTACAAATGCCGAGTGAACAGCTAAACCATGTTGCAGAATTCCTAAATCATAGTTGTTGTTGTTGTTGTTGTTGTTATTGTTGTTGTTTTGTGCCATCGAGCTGAAACAGACCCACAGCTGACCCTCTAGCAGGTTTTCAGAGGCAATAAATAGCATGGAAGGAGACTGCCCATCCTTTTCCTGCAGAGTAGCTGCTGGATTCAATTTGAGTACTTTTGGGTTACAAGCACAACTCCTTACCACTACTAGGTCACTAGAGCTCTCTGATACACTTAGAGGTTGGTACACCCCAGATCTGTGAGTCAGCCCTTGAGAGAGATGCACCCAGGAGTCTAATGAGTTCAAATGGTCAGCCAGTAGCCAGAGCCTCAGACTTCTGGAGATGGCCAGCTTCAGATGCAGACAAACCTAAAGGTGACTGTTGGGGAGGAGTCTAACACACTGCCTATTTCACAGGCTGGCAAGTTTCAAAACCATCACCAGAGAGCAAGGTCACAGACTTTTGACTGGAGATTCAAAGCCAGCTAGGACAGAAGGTGATTGGTTCACATCTGGAGGTCCCAAATCAGCCAGCCAGAAGCAAGACTGAACAGAAAGCTCTCTCACTTTGCCAGAGTCCATGAAAATATTCCATGCAGACCACGTCTTTAAGGTTTCTCCTTCATCAGATTACACTGATTACCTCTTTATTTACATGGTATCTTGCCCCATTAAGATATAAGATATTTACAACACACAGAACAGTTAGTTACATTGTAACACAAAAGTGGTTATATTATTTATAGTCCATGCCATGTTGATACACAGTACTAACCATCAAACCCTAGGTTTTCTTTGTTACATTGGTAAGATCATATCAGTATAAAGTACACCCTAAATCGAATCACTACTGAGTTACAGAAAGAGCAGATGACAACAGAGTAAGCACAAATGGGAGGACACAGATGTCATGTGAAGGTCCTTGCGGAACCAACATCTAGAAGCTGAAAGAGAATCTTCCCCTAAATCCCACAGAGACACTTCCCCTAGCAGCAGTGCCCTGAATTCAGATGTCTAGCCTCCTGTCATCACTTCAATTTCTGCTCTTTAAAATCCACCCACTTGTATTACAGCAGCATGCTCTCTCACTGCTGTCGCGTCAGCACTGACTCAGCTGACCCTCCATCAGGTGTGGGAGGCTGTAAATTGCACAGGAAGAAACTGCCTATCTTTCTCCCAAGAAGCCACTGTTGAAATTGCACTGCTGGGTTAGCAACACAACTCCCTACAGACTATGTCACCAGAGCTCCCTTACGGTAGCACTAGAAACTAAAAGAGCATCTTTTAACAAGAAGAGGGAAACATCTTCCTCTGACTTAGAAGCCAAGAAAGGCAGTCGAGGACAGAGAGAGACCATGAGCCTTGGAATGCCTGGTCAAGGAGGAATGTAGTGGCTGGACACAGGCAGTGAGGCAGAGTTGAAACAACAGAGGCTGGAAAGGGTATGAAATGGGCACAGTGGGGAATGTGATCAGAAATCAATTAGGAAGAAATAAAAGAAGCCACCAGTAGCAGCATGGGCATACATCGCTGAGGTCAGTAAGCATGACCATACAGTGGGACCAATCAGCCCAGTTGGTAGCTTTGCTAGTGGCCCTAAGAGCCCAGGCCAGTGGCAGAGAAAGCAGATGGTGGCGTTTACCCAAGGCTGAGATCTGGCAAAGCAGTCATGGAGGATGGGCCTGGGATGGAGGGAGGGGGGCGGTGGCAGCTCCAGTCAGCTGTCAGTGTAATTGCAGCCAGGCAGGGAGAGGAGGAAGCCAGGCACAGAGATGGTGATGGGCTGTGAGGACCAAGCTGAAGAGACTGGAAGAAGGGAATATGTGCCAAGCCTGGGTTCAGAGGAAGTGTAAGAATTGTTTTGTGGTAGTGTTTTGTTGGTTTTCCTTTCCATTCCTTCTAACATTTTTTTAATTTTTATTTTATATGGGTTTGCACATACAGTTCATATACATTATGTCTGACACTTTGCTTCATTCACACTGTGTTTCATACAATTACTCTCATACAATGTGTTTTACAAAATTAACTCCCACTGGACTATGTCCACCACCACCCTCTCTTTTCAGGTCCCCTGTGAATCTTTCTCGTTTCCTTTATCCCCTCAACCTACCCACTAAATTGTGCAGCCCTGTGATTTCTCCCCTGCCCATCCTCATCCCTCTGCTCCTACCCCTGCCCTCCTTGGGACCCCGTACACGTTTTACTAGTCATCCTTCTATTTTTACAAGAATGGTCTTTAGGTTTCTGATTTTAGTAAGCAGAACAACACCAACCGGAAGGCTAAAGACTGATCATGCTCAAAGGACAATTGAAAGCTATAATTTGAAAAACTAATGGCAATCAAAGCTTTTTAGAGCCTTGATAAGAAAATATTTATTGACGGCTTACTATAGTCCAGACTCTTAAAGCTTACTTACTCTGTGAAGTTGCTGTTAAGTGCTGTCAAGGTAAATGCGACTCACAGTGACCCTATGAACAACAGACCTGAACCCTGTCCTATCCTGTGCCACCCTCACAATCTCTGACACACTCAAGCTGACTGCTAAGGTCACTGGGCCGATCCATCATGTTGAAGGTCTTCCCTCTTTTGCTGACCGTTCAACTTTCTAACCATGACATCCTTCTCTAAGGACTGGCCTCTTCTAACAATGTGCCCAAAGTATTCTCCAAGATTTGTTTATTCTATTGTCAGTTGATGAGATACTGAGTATTCTTCAACAATACAACTTAAAGGCATCAATTCTTCTGTCATCTTATTAAGTGTCCAACTTTCAAGTGATTAAAAAGACCTTGGCTTAAATCAGAAGCACCACAGTCTTTAAACTGACATTACGGCGCCTCAGAACTTTGCAGAGTTCCACAGCACACTTTCCCAATGTAATGTCTTTTGATTTCTTAACTGCTGGTACCAAGGATGTGGACTGTGGATCCAAGTAAGATGAAACTGTTGGAAACTTCAAATTTTTTCTCCATCTATCACGATGGAGCTCTATGAGGAGAAATGTGGGGTCAAGATTGGTGGACGATTTATCAACAATCTGCATTACGCGGATGACACAACCCTGCTTGCTGAAACTGAAGAGGACCTGAAGCGCCTGCTGCAGAGTGTCAAGGACTGCAGCCTACAATATGGATTGAGGCTCAATGTCAAGGAGACAAAGATTCTCACCACTGGACCAATTGGTAGCATCAGGATGGATGGTGAGGAGATTGATATTGTACACAGCTTTAGTTTGCTTGGCTCCATAGTCAACAGTCTTGGCACCAGCAGCCAGGAAATTAAAAGGCACATTACAATGGGAAAGTCTGCTGTTAGGGACCTCTCCAAAGTGCTGAAGAGCAATGGTGTCTCTTTGGAGATTAAGGGGCGTCTGATACAGGCCATGCTCTTCGCAATCACCTGTTATGCATCAGAGAGTTGGACAATGACCAAGGAGGATAGAAGGAGAATTGATGCCTTTGAGCTGTGGTGCTGGAGAAGAGTATTGAGAATACCATGGACTGCTAGGAAAACAAACAGATATGTCCTGGAAACGGTTAAACCGGGTGGCTCCTTGGAGGCAAGGATTCTGAGGCTCTGTCTAACATACTTTGGACATATTGTGAGGAGAGACCGGTGCTTGGGAGGGTGGAGGGACAGCACAGGAGAGAAAGGCCCTCTATGAGGTGGACTGATTCAGTGACTGGGATAATTGGGATGGGAGTGTCAGAGACAGTGCGATTGGCACAGGACAGAGCGGAGTTTAGGGCTGTTGTACATAGGGTCGTTATGAGTCGCAGGCGACTCGACGGCACATAACAACTACATCATGATGTTTGTCCTAGAGAGGGCAAAACCAGGCTGCTCTTTGGAGGCAGGGATTCTGAAGCTTCGTCTGACATACTCTGGACATGTTGCAAGGAGGGATCAGTCCTTGGAGAGGGACATTATGCTGGGAAGGGTGGAGGGACAGCACAAGTGAGGGAGTGAGCTGGAATGATTCAGTGACTGGCACAGGATAAACACAAAGAAATGCTCCAGATCACTGGCAATAAGAGAGACGCAAACCAAAACCACAATGAGATACTATCTTACCCCAGGAGCAGCAGCCAAGTTTAGCGGAGCATCAAGTAATAAATGCTGGAGAGGATGTGGTGAGACAGGAATTCTTATACATTGCTGGTGGGACTGTAAAATGGTACAGCCACTCTGGAAGGCAGTTTGGCATTTCCACAGAAATCTAGACATAGAAATTCCATATGCCCAGCTATTCCAGTGCTTGGAATATACCCTAAGAAAATAAGAACTGAGGCACACAGAATCTTGTACACCAATGTTCATAGCAGCATTATTCACCATTCTAATAACATGGAAAAAGCCCAAATGCCCAACCACAATAGAATGGATTGAGAAATTATTATACATTCACACAATGGAATACTATGCAGCATGCAGGAGCAATTATTTTGTAAGTTACTATGTAACTTGGGAGGGACTGGAAAATATTATGCTAAGTGAACTAACTCGGTCTCATAAAGACAAATACTGTGTAGGATCATTATTGTAGCACACGTACAGGATCCAAGGAGGGGAAGAGGGGTCACACAATTTGATGGGTGGATGAGGGATGGATAAAGGAAAGGGGAAGGGTTCAATGTGAAAAACAATGTACATGAACTTTATGAACTTTGTATGTAAACCTGCATATTTTTTTAAAAATTTTTTTTAAACCTGTATATTATCAGTACCTAACCAAAAACTACTGGAACAGTACATCAGCAGAGAACTGCCAGAAGTCCAGGCTGGGTTTAGAAGGGGTTCTGGTACTAGAGATATTGTAGCTGATGTTAGATGGATCTTAGCTGAAAGCAGAGAATACCAGAAGAATGTCTATCTGTGTTTAATTGATTATGCAAAGGCATTTGACCGCGTGGATCATAACAAACTGTGGCTGACTCTGAGAAGAATGGGAATCCCAGAACATTTAATCGTGCTAATGCGAAACCTATACTTGGACCAAGAGGCAGTCATTAGAACAGAGCAGGGCAACACTGAATGGTTCAAAATTGGGAAGGGTGTATACCAGGGATGTGTCCTATCTCCATACCTTTTCAACCTGTATGCAGAAGAGATTATCCAAGAGGCTGGGCTCTATGAGAAGCGTGGCGTTAGGATTGGTGGACGATCTATCAACAATCTGAGTTATGCAGATGACACAACCCTGCTCACTGAAATTGAGGAGGACCTCATGCACTTACTGCAGAGGGTCAAGGACTGCAGCCTCCAATATGGACTGAGGCTCAATGTCAAGAAGACAAAAATTCTCACCACTGGACCAATCGGTAGCATCAGGATGGATGGTGAATAGATTGAGATTGTTCACAGCTTCAGTTTGCTCGGCTCCACAGTCAACACTCTTAGCACCAGCAGCCAGGAAATAAAAAAAGTATTGCGATGGGAAAGTCTACGGTTAGGGACCTCTCTAAAGTACTCAAGAGCAACGGTGTCTCTCTGGAGACTAAGGTGCGCCTGATACAGGCCACGGTCTTTGCAATCACTTGTTATGCATCAGAGAGTTGGACAATGACTAGGGAGGACAGAAGGAGAATTGAAGCCTTTGAGCTGTGGTGCTGGAGAAGAGTATTGAATGTACCATGGACTGTTAGGAAAACAAACAGATTTGTCCTGGAGAGGGTTAAACCGGGCTGCTCCTTGGAGGCAAGGATTCTGGGGCTTCGTCTGACATACTTTGGACATGTTGTAAGGAGAGACAGGTCTTTAGAGAGGGACATCATGCTGGGTAGAGTAGAGGGATGGTGCAGGAGGGGAAGACCCTCTATGAGGTGGATTGAATCAGTGACTGGGGTAATCAGGATTGGTGTGTCAGAGGCAATGAGATTGGCACAGGATAGAGCACGGTTTAGGGCTGCTGTACATAGGGTCACGATGAGTCGCAAACGACTCGACGGCACATAACAACAACAACAACGTGAGAGGGACTGAAGAACATTATTCTGAGTGAACTAACTCAGGCCCACAAGGACAAATACTGTATAAAACCATTATTGTATAAGTACGAGGATTTAAGCAGAGGGAGGTTGGAAGCAGAGGGGTGAGAAGATGCGGGGGTGGGGGGATTAATCATGGAGTTGTATAGTTTGATGGGGGGATGAGGGGACTGGGAAGGATCTGGTGTGAAAAACAATGTATTTTAATTTCGTAAATAAACTCTTGTTGTTGTTATGTGCCATCAAGTCACCTGCGACTATATACAACAGCCCTAAACCCTGCTCTATCCTATGCCAATCTTATTTTCTCTGACACCACTACCCATATTACCCCTGTCAATAAATAAATCCATCTCAACGGCGGTCTTCCTTTCCTGCGCTGTCCCTCCACCCCCCCCAAGCATGACGTCCCTCTCCAAGCACTGGTCCTGTCTTACAACATGTCCAAAGTATGTCAGGAGAAGCTTCAGAATCTTTGCCTCCAAGAAGTAGCCTGGTCTCACCCTCTCTAGGACAAACCTATTCTCCAGCAGTATATTCAATACTCTTCTCCAGCACCACAGCTTAAAGGCATCAATTCTCTTCCATAATCCCTAGTCACTGTTCAGCTCTCTGATGCCTAGCAAGTAGCTATAAAGACTATGGCCTGTATCAGGCACAACCTGGTCTCCAGACTAACATCATTGTTCTTCAGTACTTTGGAGAGGTCTTTGACAGCAGACTTTCTCAATGAAATTAATCTTTTAATTTCCTGGCTGCTGGTCCCAAGAGTATTGATTGTGGAGCCAAGCAAAACTAAAGCTGTTAATAATCTCAATCTCTTCAATATCTATCATTATGCTGCCAATTGGCCCACTGGTGATGTAAACTAGTATAATAATGAAAAAAAAAAAAAGACTGGCACAGGATAGAGCAGGGTACAGGGCTGTTGTATATAGGGTAGCTGTGAGTCACAAGTGAATTGACGGCACATAACAACAACAAAACAATAACAATCATGATGTTGTCTTTTATTACCTACATTTTTTTTAAAAAATCAAACCCATCACATCAAGTCAACTTCTAATCAAGAGTGACCTTATAGGACAAAATAAAACTGCTCCACAGTGCTGTTCCCAGGCTGTAATCTTTATGGAAGCCAACAATCACATCTCTCTCCTATGGATCAGCTGGTAGATACTAACTCTGGTTAGTAGCCGAGCATTTAACCACTATGCTATCAGAGTGCCTATCTCTACTTTATAGCTAGGGACACTCCAGATTACAAAACTCTCTGAGAGAACCCAGAGTAGAAATGAGCTGCAAACATAAATGTCTCTTAGATATCCACATGGCCACCCTAGACCACACGTAAACACAGATCTTTCCAGTGATTAACTCTTCTTCAGGATGTAAATCATAAACTGGAATGTCACGGCATCTCCAGCAACTCTTGACAGAGAGATACAGAGATGAGAAGATTAGGAATAGTGAAAATAGTTTCCAAAACTTAGCACTTCTTGGGAGAAAAAGAAGCTAGAGCCCCCACATCCCAGCCCACAAGCATATAAAAGCAATGTTTATGCGAAGTAATGGCAGAAAGAAACTTGATGCTAAGAAATAGAGACCAAAGCAAAGATTCTCCCAGCACCCACTGGGCCACCTCAGAGACCACAAAGACTGCTTAAGCCCTCTTCTCAGTGTCCAGGAGAGCCCCAGAGCACTGCTCACGCAATAATGGATTAAGTAAAAAAATCCTGAAGCAGCAAACCCAACATCTCGGGAGTACAGATTAAGAAGCACTGCAATGAATCAAGAAGGCAAAAAAAGAGAGGAAAAAACCTGCCACATACCCAGCTGCCGAGGAGTTAACAATCTCAATCATTCCTCATCACTGCCCTTTTTGGAAGAGGTTAAGCACACAATAGGCTCCCCAAAGCACCAGCCAGCATGGCTGCTTTAAATTCCACCCGTGCGCCCTGGCAATGCATTTCTATTAATGACCAGTGTGTGTCTGCGTGGAGATAAGGTGTCGACACGGTGTCCAACCAGTCAGCTAAAGAATGAGCCCTGTGTTCAGCATTGTCAGATACTTGGGAGCCCCAAGAACAGAGCCTTTTCACTGCCCTGAGAGCACTCATACCAACTGCCACTGCAGAATGGGCGTAGGTGTGGAGAGCAAGGGAAGGAGCCCAGAAAGGCTGGGCAGGTGCCTTCTGGGGAAAAAGACAGACTCCACATGAATAGAAAAAAGGCCACAGAAGGCTAAATCAGTTAGGGAAGGGGGTAAAGTCAATAGGGAAAAGGAGAGAGTGAGAGTCTGCAAATAAAAGCAGACCAGTGACTAAGGTGGAAAGAGGCAGCTAGGCCTGTGGCTGTTTGGGGCTCAGGTGTGCAGGGCAGGAGGAGCTCCAGCAGTACCCACCTGTTAGAAACTTGAACCCCACTGTGCTGGGCCCACTGGGATTCCAGTTTTGTAGCTTGGCTTGTATCACACAGGAAGCCTTGCCACACAGCCCTAATCTACTCAACACTCCCCCACAGCTACTAGTCTCTGTGCCCAAATGCTCACAAAGATCCCAATCCTTGAGTCCTCCTAAAGAGTCTGACTGAAAATGGACAAGGATAGGGCAGATGTATGCACTGAGAGGGCAGCGAGCAGACAGGTATAGATGCCCACTTCCTTCAGCTTCCACAAGCTCCAGGTGATGAAAAGACTCCAATCTGGGCATCAATGAGAACACAAACCCAGAGAGAGCTGCCACCAGGAGCTGGACCTCCTCTCCAAGCACAGGTTCACTTGGGCAGCCAGGACACCGATGACCACTGCGGTCTGGCAGGCATGCTCTAGAATGGTGGGCATGCTTCTGACAAACAAGGGCGCACAGGGAAGGAGGGGGCAAACGTGAGCAACCTGGTGACAGCCACCACTGCTGCCCTCAGCAAGACTCCATCTGGTGCGCCTTCTTTGCTATGGTGGGAAACCACTATCCAAAATCAGCCTTTGGATTTTGATCAGTCATTTGCTCAGCTTCTTCTCGTGTGCTCTGGAAAGCCTGGTGCATGGTAGGAAGAGACATAAAAATTTTCCACTGGCTCCACACCATGCGGTAACCTTTACTCAGACCAGGCCTCTGGAGAACCCCCACAAACCTATATGTCACCGTATAACACATAAGGACACCAAGGACCACAGAGGGTAAAGTCTGTCCAACGTCACAGGAAGACCTTCGATGAGATGGATCGATTCTGTGACTGGAGCAATGGGAATACGTGCATTTGAGATGGCTAGGTTGGCACAGGATAGAAGAGCGTTTAGCGCTCTTGTACATAGGGTCGCTATGAGTCGCAAGCGACTCAATGGTACATAACAACAACAATTTCCTTACTGCTGGTGCCAAGAGTGCTGACTGTGGAACCAAACAAGCTAAAATTATTAACAATCTCAACCTCTTCTCCATCTATCATTATGCTGCCAATTGGCCCAGTGATGAGAATCTATGTTTTCTTGATGCTGAACTTCAATCCATATTATAGTCGCTGACCTTCTGCAGCAAAAGCTTAAGGCCCCCCTCAGTTTCAGCAAGCAAAGCTGTTGTCATCTGCATAAGGCAGGCTGCTGATGGCTCTTCCTCCAATCCTCATAAAGTCCAGCCTCACGAATGATCTGTTCTGGATATAGATTGAAAAGTTATGGAGACAGAACACATCCCTGACACACTCCTCTACTGTTTTTGAACCATGCAGCGTTTCCTTGCTCTATCCTGATGACTGCCTCATAGTCCAAGTACAGGTTTTGCAAGAGCATAATCAAGTGTTCTGGGATTCCCATTCTCTTCAAGGTTGTTGTGATCCACAAAGTCAAATACTCATTTTCCTATTCTATTTTTTTTAATCTTTATCATTCAAATAACCCCTTTTGATTCATCGTCCTGCTAGTGGTCGGCAATGGAATTTACCAAAGCCGCAAGCATAACTTGTTTAATTGACAAATCTGAGACTTTTTTTCATGAGAAGAAAAAGGTAAGATGGCAATTCCTCAAATGAAAGACATTTTCTTTTACTTTTCAAAACGAAGGCTGCATAGTGGAGTGGACTTGGGGGGAGAGATTATATAACAATGAAAGAATTTTTCTTTTGCTTTTCAAAGAGAAGAGCAAACTGAAGGGAAGGTTGGGCAGGGAGAAAAGTGTTTAACAATGAATGACATGGAAATCCAAAGTCTCTGTAAACTTTCATTAAAATTAATTTTTAAAACAAAGAAACCATTCCCCTCCCACTCCCACTCTGCTGGCATACTGTAGATGCAGAGAGAAATGGGAAGTTACCTACCAGTCCAATTTCACCCAACCAGGACCAAAACCCTACTGAAATAATGCAGGGCTCTAGGGTCAGCTCCATTCAAGCTACATGCATTGGAGAATGGTGGTGAGGTGTTTCCCCCAAGACAACCAAGATCTGTTACCCAACATGCGAAGAGTGTTTGCAAAGCAAACATAAACCACACATGGTGGGAGCACAGCGTCCTGTGACTGACTTCAGATCCTTCAGAGTTCAGTGAAGACCAGAGGGGATAGCTCCTGTCCCTTCTCCCTTCACCACCACCCCCTTGCCACTTGGCTTTACCAAGCAGAAATTTATTCTTTTTTCAGATTAAGAGGCTAGAAGTCCTAACTTGGAGGAAGGGGAGAAAAGTGCTCTTCTCTCTCTTTCTTCTCTCTGTGTCAGTTACAGAGAACAACAGTCCTGGTTTCTTTCAGCATCTGTAGGCAAGGCATTCATTGAAGATTTCCATGAATCCTTGTTTTCCTCAGGTCAAGGAGCTTCCTAGAATAGAGGTCCATATCCTAAAGGGCAGACTCCACTCCCAGTAATTATTTCTTGATAGTAGTAGTAAGACCTCCATGCTCAGCTTACATTCTTCCTCTTTCTATTACAGGCCATATCTCAGACAAATCTTTTATAGTTATGGAATTTTTCTCCCCCTCAAAAGCAATCTTTTTTAATTTTATTTTAATGGAAGCATGTACAACATTTGTTTTTCATGCAACCATTTATTTTGCTTTATAACACTATACCATTTCATTTGATCATTCACATACATTTTGGATATGTGGACTTTGTTTTTGTTATGCACCCCTGAGTCAGAATTGACTCAGAGCTGACCCTCCAATGGGTTTTCAGAGGCAGTAAATCTCACAGAAGGAGACTGCCCATCTTGCTCCCACAGAGCAGCTGATGGATTTGAACCACTTGTTTCAGATTGGCAGTGCAACTCCTTATCACTAAATCACCAGTGCTCCATTCACAAACATTTTATAATTTATTCATTACAATGTCTGGTCAATATATTGAATATTAAAACTTACTATTCATTAATTTTTCTTTTCTTCTCCTTCCCTTCCCATCCCTTGTAACTAATAAAAAAAAATAAAAGAAAAATCCTATGTGTAGAAATTACGGCACATTATGAAGAGAAACAATGTCAGTCCAGAGACTAAGATGAGCCTTATCCAGGCCGTAGTCTTCGCAGTTACTTGCTATGCATCAGAAAGCTGGACAATGACTAGGGATGATCGAAAGAGAATTGAAGCCTTTGAGCTGTGGTTCTGGAAAAAGTATTGAGTATACCATGGACTACTAGGAGAACAAACAGGTTTAATCCTGGAGAGAGTGAAACCAGGCTGTTCGTTGGAGGCAAAGATTCTGATGCTTTGTCTGACATACTTTGGGCATGTTACAAGGAGGGGACAGCCCTTGGAGAGGAACATCATGCTTGAAGGGTGGAAGGAAAGCACAAGAGAAGACTCTGGATGCGATGGACTGATTCAGTAACTGAGGTAATGAGGGTAGTTGTGTCAAAGACAATAAGGCTGGCACAGGATAAAGCAGGTTTCAAGGTTATTGTACACAGGGTTGCTATGAGTCACAAGTGACTTAACAACAACACATCACTAATATCACATAGAAGCAAAATCTTGCTGAAGATGATCCAAACACAGCTGGAACAGTGTATCAACAGAGAACTGCCAAAAATACAAGCAGAGTTTAGAAAAGGTCATGGCACTAGGAATATCACTGCCAATGTCAGATGGATTTTGGCTGAAAGCAGAGAATACAAGAAGGAAGTCTATTTGTGTTTTATTGATTATGCAAAGACATGTAACTAAGTGGAACACAACAAACTGCAGCTAACAATGAAAAGATTGGGGATCTGAGAACACTTAACATACTCATGCGAAACCTATGCCCAAATCAGGAAGCTGTTGTATGAACAGAGCAAGGGAACAATTGCTTGTTGTTGTTGTTATTGTTGTTAGTTGCCATTGAGTCAAGCATAGCAACCCTATGAACTAAAGATCTGAACCCAGTCCTGTCCTGCACCATCCTCACACTTTCTAACAAACAAGAGCCCATTGCAGCAGTGACTGTGTCAATCCACCCGGTTGAGCGGTTGAGAGTCTTCCTCTCCTACAGCAACCCTCCACCCTTCCCAACATCATGTCCCTCCCCAAGGAATAGCACCTCCTCACAATATGCCCAAAGTATATGAAGTGAAGCCTCACCATTCTTGCCTCCAAAGTGCACTCCAGCTGCACTTTCTCCAAGGTAACAATACATGACTTAAAATCAAGAAAGGAGTACATCACGGATGTATCCTTCTTCCATACCTTCTCAATCTATACATGGAACAGATCATTTGGTAGGTTAGACTTAATGACGAAGAATGTTCAGATGACAAAACCTTGTTTGCAGAAACTGAGGAGGAATTGAAGTGTTTGTTACAGAAGGTTAAGGACTGCAGTCCTCAATATGGACTGCATCTAAACATCAAGAAAACAAAGATTCTCACCACCAGGTCTAAATAGGAAGCATCATGATGGAGGTCAGCACAGGAGAGGAAGACCCTGAATGAGATGGACTGACACAACTGACTGTGGCAGTGGGGCCAGAAGTGTCAGAGAAGGGGAGGCTAGCTCAGGATAGTGCAGAGTTCAGAGTTGTTGTTCACAGAGTCACTATGAGTCATAACTTTTCTTTGCTGTTGTTATGTGCTGTTGAGTTGCCCTCAACTCATAGCGGCACTATGTACAACAGCTCTGAACCCTGCCTGATCCCTGACTGTGACAACCTACCCCTAAATGCACCAGTTAACTGTGACAACCCATCTCATCCAGGGTCTTCCTCTCCTGCGCTGTCCCTCCATCCTGCCGAGCATGATGTCCCCCTCCAAGGACTGATTTCCTCCTGGCCACATGCACAAAAAAATGTCAGTTGAAGCTTCAAAATCCTTGCCTCCAAGGAGAAACTTAGTTTCACCCTCTTCAAGAAAGACCTATTTGTTCTCCTGGAGGTCCAGTCAATACTCTTCTCCAGCACCACAATTCAAAGGACTCAGTTCTTCTCACATCATCCTTAATCAATGCCCAGCTCACTGATGCACAGCAAATAACTGCAAAGACCATGGCCTGGATCAGGTGCACTTTAGTCTCTAGACTTACACCATGGCTTTTTAGCATTTTCCTTAGCTTTTAATAATACTGGTTTTAGATCACAATAGTCCTGTGACTTTATCCTCTACTCACATCTATGACACACAGTGCTGCATGCAGCACTCTATTTTGTGGTACTGCTGATTTCTTTAGTCCATCTACTTTGCTGTGCTGAATTCATTTTGTTTACGGCTTTTTTATCATTGCCTTTATTGCTGTTCTTTGCATGTTTTCTAAGTCCTTATAATTTTCCTCTTCTTCCATCATAAGGTTTACTCATTTTCTTGGCTGTGGTCCTGTAAGTTACTATTTTATTCCCAAATCTAAAATATTTTGTTTTGTTTGGTTATAACTTTCTCTCCCCTTAGCAGTTCTGTACCTACACTGCTTTTCCCCTTTTGCTCTGCTATTCTCATTTGTACACTGCCGTCCCTTGTTTTCCATTTTTAATCTTGTGTGTTGGGATCAGCTTCTCAATGATGTTGTCATGTATGTTAATTTCTGACTGCTGTCTGCCATTGTTACCTTTCAGTCCAGAGAACTCCCTCTAGACTTTCTCACAGGGTGGGTCGAGCTTGTACAAATTCCCTTAGTTTCTGTTTATCTGGAAGGGACTGCACCAATTCTGAAGTCAGGTTTCTCCACTTATTACAGCACAGGAACTCTGCTCAAAACCAGGAAAATTCTAAATCTGTCTGCCAAGCCCTGGACTTCTCAGGAGGTACAAAGCAGTGGACTGCCTGGGTGCCACCTGCTGCTTCATTCCTTTGTGAGAGAGCTGTTATCACTTCCCTGAAGGGGTGGGTTTTTCAAAGGAATCCTGCAGTTCTAACACTTGAGAACTATTAGACTCACAGAGGTCAAGGAGACTAGCTGAGATTGGACAGCTGAGTCCCTTAAGTTTACAAGAAAATGCTTCTCTGGCACTTCTCTCTAGATTCCAACCCCAGCTGTCAGCCTCCTTAGCTCATCCGTGGTGCTAACAGACATTTTTGTAGACATGCGATCTGCTAATTAGAAGCAATGACACCAGGAATGGAACCGCAATCAGCCATTTGCCTAACAAAGTTAGCGGCTAATGAGAATTTCTAGCTTCTGTCAGCACACAGCAAAGGTCACCTGAGCTCTGCACCACAGCCAGGGATGGGAAATGAAGGCAGGTGCAGTTCTGTGATCTGGCAGAGCAAGCAGCTCCTCAAAATCCTGGTGATGGACCCATAGGGATGTGCACAGGAAACCCCAACTTCTTAAGACCAGATGTACATCCTCTCCTACTCAAAAGCGTTAGGGTGATCCTAACAGCAGGGCCCCATTTTTTTTTCTAGCATAGATTCTCAAACACTTATATTTTTAATCTTGGAAATCCACAGAGCAGTGGTGTTCTTTAAATGAACACATACACGTACACTCATTTTCCACTGACTACTGAGGATGTGGTCGTTCACCTTCACCTTGGTGAACTATCGATGCACTGATGACCTTGTCCAGACAAGGTCCCTGACTCCTCTGGACACCTATCAATCCAGCCTCTTTACACATCCTTACCACATCAGACCTTCTCCTCACTACCAGTGTTACGATCTCTCACTAAATGGCTCACATGGGAAAAGGCGCTTTTCAATACCACAACACAATACACCTAATAAAACAGAGAGGGATCAAGAAGCTTAAAAACTCAGCCAAATTGGGAACTGGTTTCAATGGTCTGAGAAGCAATTGGAGCAGCAGAAGCCCTCATCTGGCCAGGTTCACTCGTGAGTGCAGCAAGACTCTGAGAAGGGTTCTTTATGCTTTTGTCATGCCTCCAGCGTTGCAGAGGCCACTGCTGCTTCTGCGAGGAATCCAGGTTCAAGGTTCTCACAACAACTTTAAGCTAAAGAATCTCACCCACTTGAAATCACTGTGTCCCAAAGTTAGTGCCTTTGCTCTACAAACAGTTTCTTCTCATCAGTCTAAAAATGCCAAGCCCAGCTTGCCTAATCATCACAAGAAGTGGTAACACTAGATAGCTGATTCTCTTTCCTGGACATCCTTGGCAAAACAATAAATGCTTTTCTTCGGGGTTGTGAAGCCTGACAAGTCTATCTTTCACTAGCAATCTGAATCAGGGATGGAGTATCAGAAACACTTGTGGCAATGGTCAAGTAACATATACACACACTTGTGCCCACTGAAACACTATCCCCATCCTCAGATGGCTCAGACAGAAAAAAACAGTCATGAACCACTCTTGGGTCAGCATCATTCAAAGTCACTCCAGAGCAGGCACAGGACTTGCTGCACCAGAATCCCATGAGGCTATAAAAGCACAGATTTCAGTGGCAAAAATTCTAATCCAATTGTTTCAAGTGTAAAATCCAATTACTTGTATTTATAACAAGTTCCCTGATGACTCCAGTCCACAGCCTGGTTTAAAAACCGGGAGTCAAGAGAAGTAGGTAAAAACAGTTTTTGGTGGCAAAGCTGATTCACAAGGCCTCTAGTGTGAACTCCATACCACACATCTGAAAAGCCTCAAAGCATCCACTCAAAAATGAGATATTTCTACAAGGGCTTCTATGTCCACACGTCATTTCAGTTTCTCCTTCCAGAGAAATCATCAGATGTCTCCAAGATTCTCATCTATTTCCTGCCTCTTTCAAGATCCTGAAAAAAATGTAGTAGTTCATTCTGAGAATGAATTCACATCAATATCATATAATCAGTGTATGAGTGAAGGTGAAGAAAAGAAAACTGAGAAAAGAATAAGACTTAACTTTGACAACAATGTAAAATAATCTATCTCTAAATTTATAGATAAGACAGACAGACCTGAAATGTTAAGTAGGTACAGTGACAGAAGTCACTGGGACACATCTCAAAGCCTATGCTCTCCCCTAGTGTAACAATGATGTCTTGTTGAGCACTTATGTGCCAGGCATTTTAGGTCTCTCATTCTGTTCTCACAATGGCCCTACAAGGTAGACATCATTATTCCAGTTATGTAGAGATAGAAGGCCATTCGTGGGCAGAGGTGCCAGACTTTGCTGCATAAGTGAACACCAGGCCAGGTTTCCACACCCTCCTTCCTCCACTTATACCATATCCTCTGGCATGCTGTATAAAACACCTAAGAAATAAAATAAAAATTCTTTTATAATATATAATCACCTAAAAATACAGCTGAGTCAATTTCACATAAGCCTATCTGCAGTTTTACTTTCTCCAAAAACTGTCAGATCATGATCAGACATTGTGTGTATTGTACTAAGCAATATGGAACAAGATATGCATGACTGATTGAATGAAAGAGAATATGTCAGATCATATAACCTTTAACAAAGAAACTGGAAATCCAGGAAACGTAGAGATAAGCTTCACAATGCCCCTTCAGAGCAATTATTCCAATCCTCCAGGAAAATACAAAAGCTCTAGTGGCACAGGGGTTAAAGCACTCTGCTATTAATCAAAAAGTCAGAGATTCCAAAATCCCACCAGCTGTTCCACAGGTCCTAGAAGACACAGCAGTCTACACTCACAAAGATTACAGATATAGAAGCCTCTTGGGGCAGTTTTACTCTGTCTTACAAAGTTACTATGAATTGGAATTGGCTGGACAACAATAAGTTAAAATAATACTGTCTACCCACCCCTTGATCTTTGAACAAATACAACACAGAGACTCGCAGCGACCTGGTACAGCTCTTTACTCCTGGCTTGTGAAGAGCCCTGCTTGTTAGGTGAAGAATTACCTTTGTATATTAGTGTCACACTGACCCAGACATTTAAATAGAAAGCAAGAGCATTTCATTTTCCTCAGGGCATGAAAGGTGTTTTAAAGTGATACCACAAAAAAGAGTGAAATAAATTTAGTATTGGTTGTACTCTTCTTCCTCATAACTGTTGTTGTTGTTAAATGTTGTCAAGTTGTAGATGACTCATAGTGACCCTATGAATGAAAGACCTGAGCACTGTTCATTGAGTCTCTGGAGGCAAGCCATTTCGGAAGTGGATGCCACTCCTCCTTCCAAGCTTCTTTTAATTAGGGACCTCCACCAAACACTGTCCACCATGAGTAACGATTATCGCATTTGACACATCAGTGTCAATGTTTAGAATCACAGCCACCATGAGTTACCTCTGTACAGCAATGCACAGAGCAGTGCTATACCACTGAAAAGAATGTTTGACAAAAACCAATTTAAACCAGGCCTGAGGGCCACAGATTAAAATCACCCACCTTGGACTTGGTAGCATAACTTTCTGTCCACTGGCCAACATAGCTCTCCAAAGTAGCTCTCTCTATGTTGTTGTTGTTACTGTGGTTAAGTGCTGTCGAGTTGTAGACGACTCATAGCGACCCTTATAACTATATTGTATGACTGAGCAGAGTCAGCTCAAGTCTGAGGGCTAAACAGCAGAACTGAGAAAAATCCAGGGGTACTCCAGGTCTTACACAGAGCATCAAGCAACAGCTGCCAGCATCTGAACGAGGAAACTGTGAGAAATGTCCAATACTGAGGCATGCATAAGCAAGAAAAGGTGAACCACACTAATTCTAGTATGGAGGTCATAAATAAAACAAACAAAAAAATTGTATAAAAGCACTGTCAGGACATGAGTCCATTTCAACTCACAGTTACCTCCATAGGGTCTCGAGGGCTCTAAATTTTAATGGGAGTAGACTGTCTTTTTCCTACAGAACAGCAGGTGGATTCACACCAGCAGTTCAACACATAACATACTGTAGTAACAAGGCTCTTTACTATTTCTAAGCTGCTAAAAAAAAATTAAATCTCACCACACATAATTTAAACCTGAGATAACAGCCCAGATTTTGTTGAACTACAGACTAGATTTACTCAACCTTCCACACTGATAATGGTGACTGTTGCAAAGGGCTCTTGTGTGTCAGGAAGTGTGAGGATGGTGCAGGATAGAACACAGTTCAGATCTTCTGTTCATAGGGTTACTACGAGTCGTACTCAACAGCGCCTAACAACATCAACAGCAACCCACACTAAGGCCTGTCTAAAGAAATTTCTACTGTTCTTTTTGCACATCACATCCGGCACCCACAAAAATCACAAAGCATGTAAAGTTTCAAGAAAATGTAGCCCATTTATCAAGACAGGAAATAAGCCCAGAAGTAATTTTAATAGAGATCTTTTTTTTTAGAATTTTTTTTTAAATTTTATTATTTTTGTGTGCATGTACCGTCAAATCAGATCTGACTGGTACAGGAGGAGATTGTCCTTCCTTCCCCGGCAGAGCATCTGGTGGATTTGAACCGTGCGGCTCTGGGACTGTAGTTGCAGCTCTTTGCCACTAGGCCACCAGAGCTCCCTAATTTTGATAGAGATCTTAAAATAACTATGATCATTATATTTAAATGATCTTCAAAAAACAGTGGGTGTATGTAAAAAAGATGAAATATTTCAGAAGAGAGATATATACACTATTAACAAAGACAAATATATTGTACAACAATGAATGAATATTTTTTAAAAAGAATGAACTGGAAGACTGGAAAGGGAGGAAAATGTGCAACAAAGAATAAATGAAAATCCAACTTTTCTGTAAAATTCTGTTAAAATAACAATAAAAGTAAAATTTTTTAAAATTATAAATGGAAAAATCAGGAGTTAAAGGAGGTCACAACCCTTCCCATAGATCCCACTGGACTATCTCCAGAAAAAACTAACATCTTACTCATCAGAACACTCAGACTATTAGATGCCACTATATCATGAAGCCACAGGGAATAATAAACACTAAAACCTAAAATTGCCCTTAACCCCAGCTTCTTGAGGCATCCAGGCATCAAGGAGAAGCCTGAAAAATTAAAGTCTCTAGCACTGCACTGTCCCGTTCAGGGTTTAGCAAACCACAGCCCTCTATCCCCCACATCCCAAATACAACTCCAGCCTCCTCGTATGGCTGTGAACACAGAATATTCTTCATGTGTTAAAGGGTTGTACAGACACCATATGCAACAGAGACCATATATAGCCATCAAACTCTAAAATATTTAATATCTGGCCTTTTACACACACAGTTTGCAATCTCCTATTCTAATCTGAAGACCAAGCTCAGCTAACAAGCCCAGTGAGAGTTGAGAGCACAAAGAGAGGGATCATGATGCTGTGAACTCATTTTATTCTCCAACTTAAACTTTTTACTAGCCATCTAAGATGGTATACTATAAACTTGGGTAGGAATTCAAGATATGTATTTTTTATCAAATTTGAGGAAGAATACCGGAAGAGGAGGCCCTAGATCACTAATGTTTTAAAATTAAAGCATGGCAAGCAGCGCCACCCAGAGATCGGTACTGCTTCAGCAGACTGTCAAGTAATCAACTTCAGTGACTTGGGCATGAGGTACCAAAGCTCCACTCTCACCCTTACTCCACACAAGTTTACAGGTCTCTGATTGGGAATTAAGTAAAATTCTTTTTAGATGACATCCAGACAATATAATAAAAGGCTGTTTTACTTTATTGACTGAAAAAGGTCAGGACTTTGCATTGTTATCTATTCTAGAAAAGACTACTACGAGTACTGGCTTCCAAGTATTTGCAAAGCAGTAAAATTAAAGAAAGACAAATGACTGCTTTATATATATAGTCTTTGAAACATCCTGCACCATCCCCAGCTTCACTTACTCAAAAATAGTTATTCAATCACATTAACTGTGTATCTATATTAATAATGTATAACATTACACAGAGAAGATCAAAATGACCACACCACAGTTCAAAGATAATATAAAGAACAACACTTAGAAAACATATTGGTGGGGTTATTGAGAAGGAGTCCATGAGTAGCATAATCAGTTTACTATCAGCAAAATGTTGGCATTCAATCCACCCAGAAGTTTCTCAGAAGACGGGTCTGGTGATAGGCTTCCAAAAGAACACAGGAGGTGAAATATCTACAATTACCAATACTCAGAAATTAGCCAGGAGAGCAATATATTTTCATCCACCTACTGGGCAAGAATAAAGACTGGCTCCCACTCTACCCGAATGAACAAAGATGGCAAACACCACCAAACTGGACTGTGCCCACTGCTCTACGCAAGCAGAAAACCAGGCACATGCCTCCATCCCTGACCAGACGCACCTAATGGCAAAAATGGTCAAGAATTACCATTCTAGCAAGCTGTAAAGCGCATTCGCATGGCCCAATTGTTGTTGTTGTTTGTTGTTATGTGCCGTCAAGTCGTTTGCAACTCATAGCGACCCTATGTACAACAGCCCTAAACCCTGCTCTATCCTGTGCCAATGGCATTGCCTCTGACACACCCATCCCGATTACCCCAGTCACTGAATCAATCCACCTCACAGAGGGTCTTTCCCTCCTGCGCTGTCCCTCTACTCTACCCAGCATGATATCCCTTTCCAAAGACCTGTCTCTCTCCTTGCAACATGTCCAAAGTATGTCAGACGAAGCCCCAGAATCTTTGCCTCCAAGGAGTAGCCTGGTTTAACCCTCTTTAGGATGAATCTGTTTGTTTTCTTGGCAGTCCATGGTACATTCAATACTCTTCTCCAGCACCACAGCTCAAAGGCGTCAATTCTCCTTCTGTCCTCCCTAGTCATTGTCCAGCTCTCTGATGCATAACAAGTGATTGCAAAGACCATGGCCTGTATCAGGTGCACCTTCGTCTCCACAGAGACACCGTTGCTCTTGAGTACTTTAGAGAGGTCCCTAACAGCAGACTTTCCCATCGCAATACGTTTTTTAATTTCCTGACTGCTGGTGCCAAGAGTGTTGACCATGGAGCTGAGCAAACTGAAGCTGTGAACAATCTCAATCTCTTCGCCATCCATCCTGATGCTACCGATTGGTCCAGTGGTAAGAATCTTTGTCTTCTTGACACTGAGCCTCAGTCCATACTGAAGGCTGCAGTCCTTGACCCTCCGCAGTAAGTGCATGAGGTCCTCCTCAGTTTCAGCGAGCAAGGTTGTGTCATCTGTATAACGCAGATTGTTGATAGATCTTCCACCAATCCTAACACCACACTTCTCCTCATAGAGCCCAGCCTCTTGGATAATCTGCTCTGCATACAGGTTGAAAAGGTATGGAGATAGGACACATCCCTGGCGCACACCCTTCCCAATTTTGAACCATTCAGTGTTGCCCTGCTCTGTTCTGACGACTGCCTCTGGGTCCAAGTATAGGTTTCATATTAGCACGATTAAATGTTCTGGGATTCCTATTCTTCTCAGAGTCAGCCACAGTTTGTTATGATCCACGCGGTCAAATGCCTTTGCATAATCAATAAAACACAGATAGACATTCTTCTGGTATTCTCTGCTTTCACATCAAAACAAAGGAACACAAAGAAAACAATACCAAAATGTCTGATAGGCTATAGTTAACGTTAAACTACTGAAAAATATCAGGATAAGAGGGCACAAAAAAGTGACCAGAGTGCAGAACCAGAAAATTTTTCAGTAGAAGAAATGCCCATGGAATTTTCTGACAAAGAATTCAAAAGAATTGCTAAAGAATCTTCAAGACAAAGATCAAAGAAATCTATGCAAACAGACAAAATTCTAGGAGGATCAAAAAAATAAAACCAAATAAGCTAAATAAATTACATACTAGAAGCCAAACTGCTGAAAGTGACAAGGATTTGAAGAACTTGTTGCAGAAGTTCAAGGAATACAGCCTTCAGTATGGACTGCATCTCAATATCAAGAAAACAAAGATTCTTACTACTGGTCCAACAGGCAGTGTCACGATGGATGGAGAGGAGACTGAAACTGTCAACAGCTTCATCTTGCTTGGATCCACACTTAACACCCTTGGTACAAGCAGTCAGGAAATAAGAGGATGCATTGCAGTGGGAAAATCTGCAGTTAGAGGTCTTTCCAAATTAATGAAGAGTAGTGATAGCCGTTTGAGACTAAGGTGCATCTGATTCAGACCATGGTCTTTCTGATTACTACCTATACATCGGCGAGCTGGACAATGAATAAGGATGACAGAGAAAGAATGCCTTTGAGCTGTGGTGTTGGAGAGCATTGAATATTCCATGAACTGCCAAGAAAACTAACAGATATGTCTTGGAGAGGGTGCAGCTAGAATACTCTTTAGAGTCAAGAATGAGGCTTCACCTCATATACTCTGGATGTGTTGCTATGTTCAAGGCTGCTGTTCTTTGGAGAGGAACACGAGGATGGGAAACGTGGAGGGTCGGTGAAGGAGAAGAAGACCCTCAACCAGGTGGATTGACAAGGTGACTACTACAATGGGCGCTTGTGTGTCAAGCAGTGTGAAGACGGCACAGGTTAGAACAGGGTTCAGATCTTTTGTTCATAGGGTTGCTAGGAGTTGTACTGGACTCATAGCACCTAACAACAACAACAGAAGTTAAATAAAACATAAAATTAAAATTCAGAATATTGCATTTAAATTTTCAGAAATAACATATTGGAAGGAATAAAAAGAATAGAATCCAAGAACACAGAATTACACAGAGATATAGAGGAAATCCTTCAACACTAAGCTGGTGGAGGAATTATTTTTTTTAAAAAAAGATAAAAGCATAGACAATATATATGACAACATCAGCACAAATTACAAACAACGTCAACAGGAATAATTTAAAAGTGACTATAATTCTAAAATAAGAAGAAACAAAAAGGCACAGAGAAAATCATTGAAGATTTGATGGCAGAAAACCTCTCAAATTTCATGGAAAGGAAAAAATATACATTCAAGAAGCTGAGTGAACTTCAAAGAAGTCTCCAAAAATAAAGCATATAATGTAGCCAAAATTATCATAACCAAATTGTCCCAAGTTAAAGAAAAAGAATACTTAATATAGCTAAAGGAAAAAGAAAAATTGTCTACAAAGAGAACCAATTAAGACTAAGCTCCAATTCCTCAGCAGAAACCAGGCAGGTAAGAAAGCAATGGGAAGACATACATAACATTCTAAGAGGAAAAAAATGTCAGCCAAGAATTCTATAACCAGAAAACGGTATCAAATATGACAGTGAAACCAGTGCACTACCAGAAAAACAGACACAAAGGAAATTTTTGAAAACTGAGCCAGCATTATAAGGCTAAAAATTAATTCTTTAGACCAAGAACTAACAAAATCTGGCACAGACACAAATATACAAACGATACTAAACGTAAAAAAACAAACACACTGCTGTCAAGTCATTCCTAATGTTGTTGTTGATTGCCTTCGAGTCAAGCTTGACTCATAGCAATTCTATGAACAGAGACCTAATGCCTTTCCATAACTATCATCAATTCCAAGTTCATAGAGTTTCCAGATGCATGTGGTTTAGGAAGTGGATGCCACTCCTACTTCCAAACCTGTTTTACAACTTGGAGCTTCACCAAACACCTTCCACAGTGGGAAACCGTTCTGGTATTTGATACCCCAATGGTACAAGGTTCAGCATCACAGCAACCCAGGTTACTTCATACTGCACATTGACAAAGAGTGATTTACAAAGTTGAAGAGTGTTCCTCCAGATGTAACAGCACTAATTTCACTTAGCAGTGGTTAAGTGTCATCAAGTTGGATACGACTGAGAGTTAAGCTTTGCACAAAAGACCTGAACTCTGTTCTATAATATAATTTCCGTACATTTAGAGTTTAGAGAGTTTGTACTTTCCAGAGTAATCTAGTTTAGGAAGTAGATGCCAGTCCTGCATAAATCAATACAGAAGCTCATGCAAACATTGTACATAATGTGTAACCATTGGTATTTGACAAGACTAGGGAACAGTGCGCAACATCAAAGCCACACCAAGTTGTTCAGTTCAGCAGACAAAAGATTGCTATTTCATTTAAGGAATATTCACTCAAAAATTAATAAATTTGGCCCAAGGGCCACTCGAGGGGAAAAGAACAGCAATACACATCAGACACGACCCCAAAAACCTCTGTCACACACTCATCAGGACTACCAACAGAAGGAGCAAAAAACCCAAGTTACAGAGTGGAGCATTCCTAATGACAGTGACCAAATTATAGGGTCTCCAACACGGTAAACAGCAACAGAGGAGACTGCCCACCTTTCTCCCAAGAAGTAGCCAATCAAGGTGATTTTAGGATAAAGTAAAATGTTTTATACTTGAGAATAAAACAGTAACACTTTTGCTATTTGAATGAAACTTTACAAGTCATTGCACATTTTCATTCAATTATTCAGACATTGTATTTTGTAACATTAATTACAACTGGAACTCTGCTGGCCTAGTGTTGACAAGCTGCACTGCAATCTCAAATGCTTGCAGTTCAAATCCTCCAACTGCTCCGTGGAAGAAAGATGGGCAATCTCCTCCCACGTGATTAACTGCCTTGCAAACCTGCTGGCAGATCAACTATGGATCAGTTCCAACTTGACAGTATAAAACAACAACAATCGAGTCTTGATTACAGATAGTCTTTCCCTTCATCCATTATCTACAATTTTTTTCCTACTCTCTTCCACCCTTGTCATCTTGTTAACTCTCCAAGACTGAGTCTATTATCTGGGTATAAATCATTCCTTAGTTTTTCATACTAATCGTTTAGGCCATAATTATCCTTTAGTGACTGAATTACGTTACTCAGGATCATCTGCTCGAATTTTATCCATGTTATACAGTATATCACAAATTCATGACAGTTTTTAGTGGTGCATAATCACCCATTGTGTGAAAGTATGAGTGTCTTGGCCATTCATTCACTGATGGACATTTGTGTTGTTTCTACCCTTTAATAAGATAGACAGTGCTGCAAGAAACATGGGGTATGAGTATGTCAGTTTGTGTTGCAGCTCTTATTTCTTTGGGATATACACCTAGTAGTGATTCTATTTCCAATTTTCTAAAGAAGCCCCAAACTATTTCCCATAGTAGTTGTATCAGTTTACATTGCCACCAGCAGTATACTGAGAGTTACAATCGCTCCAAATTTTATATTGCTTTATGTCTTACTGAACAGCACTACTTTTGTGGAGGTGAGAATATATCTCATTACTATTTGGGTTTGCACCTTGAAACATATGCTGTACAAGATCAAGGACTGCAGCCTTCAATATGGATTACATCTCTACATCAAGAAAACAAAAATTCAGGTTTTCCCAGCACCCCAGCCACAGGTCCCAGCAGCACTGCAGCGGGCAGAGAGGCATTGCCAGAGCAACCCAGCTTTGCTAAGGCTCTGTGAGCACTGCGGCCCACAGGCACCCAGCATGAGCCCTCCCTGCCGCCAACATGCCCAAGAGGAAGGTAAGCTGGGCCTAGGGTGTGGTGAAGGAGGGGCCCAAGCGGAGATCAGCGAGGCTGTCAGCTAAGCTGCCTGCAAAAGTGGAAACGAATAATTTAAAAGCGATGTATGATAGGGTATTATGGTTATCACAAGAGTCCACAATTAAGGTTGCATAGTAGAATGTACTTGGGGCGGTGGGAGGGGTGCGGGGGGATTGTGTACCAGGGAGAGAGTCTTTCTTTTACTTTTGAAAGAGAGGAGCGAAATGGGGGGCGGGGGGAGAGGGCTGGGCAGATAGAGAAGTGCAGCAATGAATGAATGGAAATCCAAATTCTCTGTAAATGTTCATTAAAATTATTTTTAAAAAAAAAGTGGAAATGAAGCCCAAAAAGGCAGCAGGAAAGGAGGAGTCTTCTGACAAAAAAGTGCAAACAAAAGGGAAAAGGGGAGCAAAGGGACAATAGGCTGAAGTGGCTAACCAAGAAACTAAATAAGATTTACCTGCAGAAAATGGAGAAACTAAAAACAAAGAAAGTCCAGCCTCTGAGGAAGCAGAAGAAAAAGAAACCAAGTCTGATTAATATTTGTCTACCATGTCTTATCAGTGGTCCCTGTTATCTCCTTTCTTGTACAATCCAGAGGAATATTTTTATCAACTGTTTTGTAAATGCAAGGTTTTTAGTAGCTCTAAAAACATTTTTAAGAAGAAGGAAATCCCACTTCATCCCATTTTTAAGTGTAAATGCTTTTTTTTTAAGAGGTAAGATCATTTGCTGGTTGTTTATTTTTTGGTACAACCAGAAAATGTGGGATGTTAAAATTGAAGGGGAGGGCTTTGGATGTCAGTGGGGACATGGGGAAAGGGACAGTTTTTATATCTCATAATACAGAGTATACTTAATGACAATTTGGAGTCATAGTCATGCATTTATGACTTGAACATTTAAAATTAAGTCTACTTGCCATGTTTTTTGGATACATAAATCAGAACACTGCTTAGTAAAATTTCTTCTTAAACATAACCACTCCCTTTTCATGGTTTTCTCCCTGTCAGAACTATGTGGATTCTGTAACACCTTTGGTCTTGGTAGTCCAGTTTTCCTAATAACTTTGTTATGTGCTGTGAATGGTTGAAAATTTGAATGTGTAGTGTGTGATAGTAAATTGTGAATTAGCGGGACTTAATGATGTGACAGTTTACCGACAATTGAAGATATTGGTACTTATTTTCTTCTTTATGAAAACTTTCCTCCAAATTTAAAACTGGAAGGTCACTGGAATTTAGAATTATAACTACATGGCTTTTTAGATTTTTGGTACCTGCATTAAGAATTGTGTACAGGTTGTTCATAATGTTTCTGTACTGGCCCTTAAAACAACCAATAAAATATAAATCATGAAAGAAAAAAAAGAAATTCTCACTAGGGGGCAACATCATGATAGATGGAGAAGACTGAAATTGTCAATAATTTCTTCTCACTTGGATCAACAACCAACACCCTTGGCATCAGCAGTCAAAAAATCAAAAGACATATTGTGTCAGGAAATTTTGCTGTCAGAGACCTCACCAAAGTACTGTGGAACAATGATGTCACTTTGAACACTAACATGCACCTAATTCAGGCCATGATCTTTTCAGTCACTTGCTAGGCCTAAAAGCTAGACAATGAAATGAATAAGCTAACAGAAGAAAGCTCAATGTCTTGAATTGTAGTGTTGGAGAAGAGTACTGAATATCCCCTGGATTGCCAAAAGAACTGCCAAAAGAAATCTTGAAGAAGGAACAGTCAGAACATTCCTTAGAGGCAAGGATGTCAAAGCTTCGTCTCACATACTTTGGGCATGTTGTTAGAAGGGGATATTCTTTGGAAAAGGATATCATTGCTGGAAAAGGTGGCAGGTCAGTGAAAGAGAGGGAGACCTTCAATGAGATAGACTGTGACACAGTAACTGCTGCAATAGGCTCAAGTGTCAGAGATAATGAAGAGGGCACAGGATAGGACAGGGTTGAGACCTGTTGTTCATAGGGTCGCTGTGAGTTGTGCTCAACTCCACAGTACCTAACTACAGCAATGCTATGGTAACCTAATGTGTAAAGAGTGTACTGCCAACCCAAAGGCAGCTGGTTTGAATCTGCCAGCTGCTCTGAGGGAGAAAGATGGGGACTCTCTTCCTGTGCCATTTATATATTAATACATAGAAATATATTATAAAATATCTCTAAATACATAGTTATATATAAACTATATAAGCATATTATAACCTTATATTTTAAAAATATATTATTTATATCTGAAAAGCCACCAGACAGTCAGTAACAAGTCAGCCCAACACTACAGCAATGAGTTATTGTTGGAATTTAAGTCGCTACTGACTGTGAATATTTCTTAATGTGTTTCTTGGCCATCTGAATGTCTTACCTATTCATGTTCTCTGTCCATATTTTAAGTGGATTTTTGTCTTTTTCTTATCAATATTTTAAGAGTTTTCTATAACTACCCCTTCCCCCCCCCCAAACTGCAGGTTCTCTTTTCACTCTTTCGGAGGTATCTTGTGACATACACAAGAATTGAATTTTTGTTGTTATGTGCCATTGATTCAAAACCAATTCATGGCTGACCCTCTACTGAGATTTTAGACGTAGTTTATAGCTCATCTTTCTCTCAAGGAGCAACTGTTGGCTTTGAACTATTGTCTTGTGTTGGCAGCGCAGCTCCTTACCACTGCTACTGTAAATGGCATTGCTTTCCTCTTTCCTTCTTAGAGTTCTCTTTGTTACTATAGAAAAATCTGACCGATTTCCGTATATTAATTTTATACCCTGCTACTTTGCTGAATTGGTCAATTAGATACAATCATTTTGGTTTTTTCTTCATTGGTTTGCTTACAAAATTCATGTACATTGTATTTCACACTATTCTTCATTCGTATTGTATTGCATACAACCATTCTCATGCATTGTTTTATAAAATTAATCACCATTAGACTTTGCTCGTTATTACCCTTTCACCCAGATCCTTCCCATTTCCTTGTCCCCCTCCACCGCCCACCAAACTGAACAATCCTATGCTTTTGCCCCTACTCTCCTCACCTCTCTGCTACCACCTCTTCCCCCTTTGGGTCCCCATACATGTTTGACAGGATATCCTTCTATTTTTACAATAATGGTCTTACGCAGTATTTGTTCTAATGAGATTGAGTTAGTTCACTAAGCATAATACTCTCCAGTCTCTCCCAAGTGATGCAATATTTTCAAAATTGTTGCTTCTGAATGCTGCATTAGTATTCAATTGTGTGACTGTACCACAATTTCTCAATTCATTCAGTTGTGGTTGGACATCTGGGATGTTTCCATGTTCTTATGATGATGAATAACACTGCTATGTACACTGGTGTACAAATCTCTGTTTGTGTGTCAGTACTAATTTCCTTGGGGTATATTCCTAATAGTGGAACTGCTGGGTCATACTGGGGTATATTTCTAATAGTGGAATGGCCGGGAGTTTCTACGTTTAGCTTTTTAAGGAAATGCCAAACTGTCTTCCAGAGTGGTTGTACCATTTTACAATCCTACCAACAGTGTACAGGAGTTCCCATTTTTCTACATCCTCTCCAACATTTATTACTTACTGCCCTACTAAACTTCATCACTGCTTGCAGTCATTTTCTTGCTGAGTTTTTGGGATTTTCTATGTTTACTATCAATTCATCTACAAATATAGAGAGTTCTACTTCCCCTTTACAAATCTGTATGCCTTTTATTTCCTTGTCTTGCCTTATTGCTCTGGCCAAGACTTCCAACACAATATTGAGTAGGAGTGATAAAGGGCAGTAGTGATGAACATCAGAATAGTTACGTTATATGTAACATCCAAGAAAATAAATAAAACTAAGTCATTAGGATGAAAAAGAGGAGATTTCTGGGTAAAATGATGGACAAGACAGACAGCAGTCAAGTCCTTTTCACCAAAGATACCAGAAAACAAAGGTAAAAAATATTGATGAAAATCCTGGAATTTTAGATTTAAACAGGAAAGACAAAGAAGTACTTCAAACAGTGACTAATGAAGAATCCAAAGGAAATCATAGAATACGGAGACAGATGGAGCAGAGATTCATAAATGATGAGGTATAATAATTATTAACATTTGTCTGTATGAGCTGAGTATCCACAGAGTAGTTGGCTAACAATAAGAAAAGTGTGATCTTCTCCATTGTCTACCCTCCCCAAGATTGTGGCCGTGATGTTCCCCATTATTATCTACCAGATTTCTTTTTTGGGGGGGGGATCTTTATACTTTATTAACAGGGGGGAAATGGTAAGAAATGGGACACTGGGGAGAAATGTCATTGTTAGGTGTATTAAGTCAGCTACAACTCAAAGCAACCTATGAACCACAGACTGAAACCTTACCCTGTCCTGCGAGATCTTCACAATCTCCAACGTTTTTGTTGTAGTCACTTTGTCAATATATATTGTAGAGGATCTACTCCTCTAACAAGATGTCTTTTTCTATGCTCCCTGCCTAACAGCGATATACCCAAAGTTAAGTGAGAAAAGTTTCACTATCTTTGTCCCAAGCAGCACTCTTCTTACACTTCCTTCAAGACTGACTTTTTTATTCTTTTGGCAGTCTATAGTGTATTCATTACTCTTCTCCAACACTGCAATTAAATGTTGTTTTGTTGTTATGAATCTACCAGATTTCTGATGGCATTCCCTGCTGATCCCAACTCTGCCTGAGGCCAAGCCATTATTCTGCTAGGAGTATGTACAGCTTTACATTCAAAATCTCCTTCTGGCAGCCAGAAGAGTATGCTGTGCCTGGCCTGCAGCCATCCCCTGAATTAGCAGGAGTACCATGTCTGATGGGACCTTGCCTTCCACAGACACCCTTACCTGGCACACACCACAGCACAGTCTGCACTGAGAGCACCATCCTTCAGGAGTTCAGATCAGCAGTGACTATCTCTTCACATTAACCAACTCTGACTGAGAGCCCCACCAGTATCCACCCCAAAGACTGGCAAAGGCATGATCCTTAGTCAGGTGGATTATCCAACGCTCCTCTGAGGTCAGCAGAAACTCTGTCACTGGACACTAAATGTGATCTGGCTCATATTTTAGAATATCAATCACATTTCAGGTGAGCAGAAACTAATTTGACTGTGTACCTCCAACTGCAAACTCCTGTCAGGCCCACTGTCTTAGCCCAGACATCTCGTCTCCACCCACCAGGGCAGTGAAGGAGCACCACACAGGTGCACAGCTGACCCCCATCCAAGGTTCCCCTGTATCACCTTCATTTTTACTCTTCATTGTTTTTCAAATTTTTGTTGGGTTGTTTTAGATTTCATTTTTTTTATTGCTCCTGTTGTTGTTTTCCTTTTTTTCCCCCTAACATCTTCCCACAAGTTACTTACATATTTTCTTTTAAGTTTTTGCTTTCCCTTATAGGAAAGCTACACTTCATGTTTTCACTCATTCCTCTTTCTTTCTCTCTCTCTTCCAATACATACTTTTTTTTCTTCTTTTTTTTTCTCCTTTCCATCCAAATCCTTTTTCTCCTTTCTATCTTAATTTTCTTTATTCTTTTATTTTTTTTCTATTCTAATCCTCTGTTGATTCTGAGAAGAATGGGAATCCCAGAACACTTGATTGTGCTTATGCAAAAGCTATACTTGGACCAGGAGCCAGTCGTCAGAACAGAGCAAGTAAATACTGCATGGTTCAAAATTGGAAAGGGTATACATCAAGTATGTGACCTATCTCCATATCTTCTCAATCTATATGCGGAACAGATTATCCAGGAGTCTGGGCTCTATGTGGATAAGTGTGGAATCAGGATTGGAGGTAGACTCATCAACAATCTGCATTCTACAGATGACACAACCCTTCCTGCTGAAACTGAGGACCTGATGCACTTACTGCAGAAGGTCAGGGACTGTAATGTTCAATATGGATTGAAGCCAAATGTCAAGGAAACAAAGAATCTCACCACTAAGCCGAATGGCAGCATCATGATAGATAATGAAGAGACTGAGATAGTTGACAGCTTCAGTTTGCTTGGTACCAACAGCCAAGAAATTAAAAGAGGAACTGCACTGGAAAAGTCTGCTGTCAGAGACCCCTCCAAAGTACTGAAGAGCAAAGATGTCAGTCTGGAAACTAAGGTGCACCTGATATACGCCATGGTCTTTGTAATTATTTGCTATGCATCAGAGAGCTGGACAATGACTAAGGATGATAGAAGGAAAGTTGATGCCTTTGAGCTGTTGTGCTGGAGAAGAGTATTGAAAATACAATGGACTGCTAGAAGAACAAACAAGTTTGTCCTGCATAGGGTGAAGCCAGGCTGCTCCTTAGAGGTAAAGATTCTGAAGATTCTGAAGCTGCATCTGACATACTCTGGACATGCTGCAAGGAGGGACCAATCCTTGGAGAGGGATGTCAGGTTTGGGATGGTGGAGAGACAACTCAAGAGAGGAAGATCCTGGGTGAGATGGATTGATTCAGTGACTGGGGTAACGGGGATAGGTGTGTGGGAGACAATAAGACTGGCAAGGGATAGAGCAAGATTTAGGGCTGTTATCCATAGGGTTGATATGAGTCATAGGCGACTCAATGGCGCATAACAACAACAACAACAAATCCTCTGTTTTGTATATCCTCAGATTTGGTTTTTTCTATTATGTAGAATGAAATAATCTACAAATAGAGATAGCTTACTTCCCCTTTACCAATTTGTATGCCTTTTATTTCCCTTTCTTGCCATATTACTCTGGCCAAGATTTCCAATATAATATTGAATATGAGGGCAGCCTTGTCTAATACGTGTTCAAAAGGAGAATGTCTTCAATTTTTTTTCCTTTGAAAGTAATGATGGCTGTTGATTTTTTCATGTATGCTTTAATTATGTTGAGGAATGTCCCTTCTGTTCTTATTCTGTTGAGAGAACAGGAATTTAAATGGAATATTCAAGAAATTTTTTTTTTCTTTTAGTGTCCAATATTGTTTGTAGTTTTGGAGTGTTCTCAGTTGTTCAGGTTTCGGATGTTTGTTCCTCTATTTCTTTGTCTCATCTGACAACATTATCCTGTCACATATTTATCTACTGAAACTAGATCATCAAGCAAGATTAAAGACTAGCTCTTGTTCTACCTCACCGACAAAGATTGCATCAAACACCAGCAAACAGAGAACAGCATATTCATACCATCCTATTATTACATATACCAGAACATAAGAAGTGAAAACATTAAAAATTACCAAAACAAATAACACAATACAGTCACATAGCTCAGTCAGATATGTCACAACAATACTAAGAAAACACCACAGTGATTTATCAGAAGCAACAGACAACTTTAAACTAATCACAGAAACAAGCTAAGAAAGAACAATAATAACCAAAGACCAAAGCCCAGAACTAGAACACTTTTCAGAGAAGAACAGATATTGGGATTTTATGATAAGGAATCCAGAAGAATGATTAGCAAGTGCCTTCTACAAAATTTTAAAAACACAGAAAAGAAAGAATATTAGAAAATTATGCAAGACCAAACAGACTAAATAAATAGTGACTCAGATTCAACATAAAAAGAGCAAATTGAGATTCAGAAAATTAAGACTCAACTTACAGAAACAGAAACACAGGGAAACCAACTGCACAGAATAACTGATGAAATGGGACACAAATTAGTGGACAAAGAATAATCAGAAAAAAGAAAGAAAGAAAAGCCTAAGAATTACGTGGGACAACCTCAAGAAGAACAACTGACATGTATGTGATTGGAATTCCAGAATAAGAGACCAAACATATCACAGAGGAAACCACTGAAGATTTCCTGGTAGGAAATTTCCCAAATATAAAAAATGAGGATATATGCATTCAAGAGGCTGACTTAATCCCAGACTCCTGAGTGAAGATGATGTTATTAGACACCATGGAGTTGATTGAGTATGACTCATAGAGACCCTATGAATAACAGCTGAACACTGTCCTATCCAGTGCTGTCCTCACAATCTCTGACACAGTTAAGCTCTTTGCTGCAGTCACTGTGTCAACCTATCTACCTCTCCTGAGTGAAGATAGAAGGGAGGGGGGAACCACAAAAAAAAATCATCAAATTTTCCAAAGTTCATGACAAAGAAAAGTGAAAGCAGCTTGGAAAAAATAAGATTAAGCTCTAATTTCTAAGCAGAAGCCATACAGGCAAAAAGGCAATGGAATGGCATGTATAAAACTTAAGAAGAAAAAAAAAAGTCAGGAATTCTATACCCAGAACAACTACTGTCTATTCAGTATGAAGGTGAAATTAGGATATTTTCTGATAAACAGAAACTGCAGGAAATTAAAAAAAAAAACTAGAAAAAATTCTAAGAGGAGTTCTATGTATCAATATCTTCATATAGACAAAAAACTAAAATTAACATACAACAGCACCATTCAGAAACTGACCCATAAGCAGAAATACACAAAGTATATTAAATGTATGACATTGACAAATAGAAAACTAAAGGTGTTAGCACATAGATGAGGACAAAGATAATTATAAAAGAGAATAAAATGTATAGTCACAAAACTTCAAAATGGAAAGGGAGTCAAGGAAATTTTAAGATAAAGTGACTTGGGAATAAAACAGATACTTATGGGATAACTTCTAAGAAAATTAGTAGACCTTCTCATCAAAATGAAAAAACAGAAAAACCAAACAAAATTAATGAACATCAAAATAACAGCAATAAAGAAAATAATTTTTTTAAATCTATAAGAAAAATGAACTGAGCACGAAAAAGCAAACTGAAGTAAGAATCACTACACCACAAAAAAGAAGGCAGCTACCAACAAAGAAGAAGAAGTAGAAGCAGAGAATGCAGAGTACATCCTTCGGAGTCACAGATTCCAGTGCCAGTCATACTGGGACCTAGACAAGAGCAACAGCAGCTGGAGTGAAGAACCAGGGAGTGTCAAGAGACAGAGCTGGCTTGGGATTGCTGGCAAGAGAGATGGGCTTCATGAAGAACAAGGAGGGAAATGGCATAACTTATATGACAAAAGAGCTTTTCAACATTTGTTCTAAAGACATCAGGCTTTATGGAGCACCATGCTGCATCTCTTCTAAGACATGTGTATGTGCCAAAGGCATTCCTGGGTTATTTTGCATTCTTCTCCAATACCATCCTCAAATGCATCAATTCTTCTGTCATTCTTATTCCTTGTTCAATTTTCAGGTGATACTTTCCAACTTTCAAGTGATTGCTATAATCATTTGCTATGCATCTAGTAATAGCATTTGTTGTTGTTGTTGTTGTTGTTAAGTGCCATCAAGTCGTAGACAACTCATGGAAAAAAAAGACCTAAACACATGTATAACATTCATCATTTGTCCAAGTTCATAGTTTCCAGAGGCAAACTATTTCGGAAGTGGATTCCCCTCCTGCTTCCAAGCTTGTTTGAGTCAGGGAGCTCCACCAAACACTGTCCACCATGGGTAACCATTATCGCATTTGATGTTTCACAGCAACCACAAGTTACCTCTGTACAGCAAATGGACAGACCAGTGCTACACCACTTAGAAGAATGTTTGATCAAAAACAGTTAAAACCAGGCCCAAGAGCTGCAAATCCGAGGGCCCAAAAATGCTTTTTTAAATAGGTGGCCGAATACAATCAATTCACTCCCTATGGCTGGTAAACATTGCACCTATGCCTCATCTGAATAGCATTTAGAGAGATTTTAAAAAAAATACAAAAAAACCAAAAACCCACAATGGGAGTGACATCACAGCTGGGTAAGACTGAGAAAAATTGGATAAATTATGTATACTGCATTGAAACAGATGAGTGAGAGAACAGTTTAAACACTATATATGATAGGGTGTTATCGTTATCACAAGAGTCCAGAATTAAGGTTGCATAGTGGAGTGTACTCAGGGTGGGGGGTGGGGATTATATACCAATGAAGGAATTTTTCTTTTACTTTTCAAAGAGAGGAGCAAACCTGGGGGGAGCAGGGAGAAAAGCGCAACACTGAATAAATGGAAATCCAAAATTTCTGTAAATGTTCATTAAAATTAATTTTAAAAAACACAACATGAAAAACAAAGAAATCATGCAATATTACTCAAAATGGGTGACCCTGGAGGACATTATGCTGAGTGAAATATCTCAATCACAAAAGGACAAATACTGCATGGTGCCACTGTTATAGAATGGGACTGATATCAGGGTTGGGGTAAGATTGAGAAAAACTGGATAAATAATGTATACTGCATTGAAACAGATGAGGGAGAGAATAATTTAAAAGTGATATACGATAGGGTATTATAGTTATCACAAGAGTCCAGAATCAAGGTTGTATAGTGGAGTGTACCTGGGGCAGTGGGAGGGGTGTGGAGAGATTGTAAACCAAAGAAAGAATTTTTCTTTTACTTCTTCAAAGAGAGGAGCAAACTGGGGGGGGGGGGCAGGCAGGGAGAAAAGTGCAACAATGAATGAATGGAAATCCACAATCTCTGTAAATGTTCATTAAAATAATAAGAAAAAAAAACCCAACTTGAAACCTATTTGGTCCTTCAAAGATGTCCAAGGTCTTAGCCCTTTAACTATGCCCCACAAATAAAAAATAGGGTAGCAAGAAAAAAAAAGTGTCCTACTTATTTCACTTGTAACAAATTTTAACAAGGAGCTCTGGTGGGTCCTACCTATTTCACTTGTAACAGATTTTAATAAATTTAAAAATGTACAGCCAGATGAAAAAAAAAAAACAATCCACAACAATACTCTATCATCTTGTTCAGTAACAGCAGCAAAATTCTACTAGGACAGTAAACAAGTGCTGGCAAGTATATGGAGAGATGGGAATTCTCTTACACTGCTGGTGAGAATGTAAATGATGCAACCATAATGGAATATGGTCTCACCTCTTTAAAATATTGAAAATGTAAATGCCATTTGATCTAGTAATCTCATTAGTAAGTATACATCCCAAAGAAGCAATGCCTACTTGAACCAATACATACACACTCATATTTACTGCAGCATTATTTACAATAGAAAAGATACTCAAGTGTCCATAAACGAAAGAATGATTAAAGAAACTATGACACATTCACACAATGGAGTACTAAGCAACACTTAAAAGCAATAAAGAATTCATGACACACTGTACAACATGTATAACAGAAGAAATTAGATGGAGTGACAGGTGTCGGTCACTAAAGGAAAAATACAAGATCGCTATTAGGAGTGGAAATCTATAATATACACTTACTGAGTGAAGGGAAAGGCAGTACGCAATACAGAATTGATAAATAGTTATATTAATGACTATAATTGTTATAAAACAAATTATATATGATGGCTGAATGAAAATTCAATATTATTTGTACACTTTCTCTAAAATAACTTGTGTGTGTGTGTGAGTGTACCATCAAATCAGATCTGACTGGTACAGGAGGAGATTGTCCCTCCTTTTCCTGGCAGAGCATCTGGTGGATTCGAAACGTGTGCCTCTGGGATTGTAGTTGCAGCTCCTTGCCACTAGGCCACCAGAGCTCCCCTTAAAATCACTTTTTTAAAAAAAAACAAAGTAAAAATAAAATAATTGCCTACTTTTAAAAAACATCACTAGTTACAAACAGCCACTAATAACTGGAATGAGATGGATTAACACAGTGACTATGGCGATGGAGTCAGGCGTTTCAGAGAAGGTGAGGCTGACTCAGGATTCAGAGCCATTGTTCACAAGGTCACAGTGGACTTAACAGCACATAACAACAATACTGACTAAATACACACACATACATCTGGACTACTAGTTAGTTATCCAGGCTCCTTTCTTCATTTCCTGTAAATGAAAAGTTCTTTCTCTAAGAACAGTCTTAAAGGGATCAAGCCAGACTTTTTCCTTTACATGTTGTGGGAAAGTAAGGCATGAGGCCTCTTTCACTGTAATTAACATATTCCAGGTGAGAATGAAGAGCTATCACACCTACAGGCTGTGATTTTACATCCCCAGATGATTTTCCAATGTGCCAAATTTTTTTATTAATTTCATATTGATTAACCCTTCATCTCCAAAATGAAAGTCCTTTATACATGGCTGTCAATCTACCTGCAGAAGACTGACAAAATTCCCCTCAAAGACAGCTGCATGAGCTTCTGATACAGGCTTCTTGGACTTGTTTCTCACTGCTTAAATTGTGTCATCAGGATGTCCCAGGGTTCTAAGAACCCACATTAGATCACTCTCATTTTTAAAACCTTTTAGGAATCCTCTACTAAGTGGGAAACATGATAGGTTATTTGGTGGAGAAATTTCTCAAAGTACTAAAAGCATTTTATGATCTGCTTTCACACCTCTCCACCTATGTGCACCAGAGTGCATCACACCCCTCCACACTGACCTATCTCAGCCTAGGGAACCACACATTTTTCAAGACTCGCGTCTAAGTTCACTTCTGGTCTACTAGCAGCATATACCACTTCCTTTACAATGACATAATATCAAACTAACCTGCAGTTTACACTTACTGTAACTGGCTTAATGTGTTCTGGTGGTGCACTGCATTACATGGTATAGGAGTGCTGGTTTGAATCCACCAGTCACTCTTCAAGAGAAAGGGCAGTCTGCTCCTGGAAATATTTACAGCTTTGAAAACCTGCTAGAGGATTCCTATGAGTTAGAACTGACTTAAGGGCAATAGATTTAGTGTGAGTAAATAAATGATTTTTCCTTTTCTAAAGTTTTTGGCTTGAGTCTGTTTCTTTTATTAACAGAAAATCTCCTTTGGGTAAGGATTTTGCATTTTGTGTGTTTCTTGAGGGTCTACATCAACTACTGTTTCTTATATAACTTACTACATACGCTAAACACAGTGGTCACTTAAGAACCATCTGTGGTTCTTTTACTAATAATCAAATCCTTTCCCAGCATGGTGGGAGTAGGACATAATCATATATCTTGATTTTACGTTATCTTCAGCTCCCTTCTATGGAAATACAGCATGCCCCAAGCCATACTTCTAAAACAGGGAAGTCACACCTATTCTCAAATCCCAAGGCATCCTGAGTAGATAGTCTTAAATGCCTGCCATAGCCATCTTCCCTCTCTTCCTTGTTATTAGAGTCATAATTCTGTCTAGATATTCAACTTCCCCTTTCCACATGACTCAAATAAAGAACCATACCTCCAATCAATGGAGTCCCACTTCCTCTGCCCTGGACTCATTTAGCCATGGGCTTCTGGTGCAATTCAGTCTAATAATGTAATGTCAGAGAAATTCTGCTGGGCTTTTCTATGAAAATCTATAGGTGAGACTGTCCCTGATAAGTCACTAATTGTTGAAAAATCAGCCCTCAGATTGCATCTAGACTTCTTGTTTTGTGAAATAAAACTTGCTGCAGCAAGAATCCTAAATAGACAACTATCAATTAACTGTATTAATAAAAATAATAGCATGATTTTATTATCTCCCAGAAACCTTGCTAAGCACTGGACAGTTTATCTTTTAATTCTCTTTTATGATCTCACATATGTCTTCGTCAGACTCGTAAGCATTCAGTTATGTGCCAGAGCTAGTAAGGAGAGTTAGGATTTGTACTCAGGAAGCCTAATTCAGTCAGCCTCTTCATCCCTAATACTGTACAACCCCAAACCTGGGTTCTCTTCTTCATATCTTCTGAACACATATATTACCACAGCACTGAAAAACTGAGATTGTCCTGTGCTCCAGTTCCTCACTATATAGATGGGGGGGCGGGGAACATTAGAATGGAAAACAAAAACTATCAAAGGAGCAAATCAAATTAGGAGAGCCCAAGTCCCTTAGAAGGAGACCCTTTCCATAAGAGTTGAAGCGACTACATCTAAGGGGCATCCTGAACCACCAAGTTGAGCCTCTCAGCTTCCCAGGTGCTGAAGAACCGTAAAAGGTGCTCCAGAAAGAACTGCTACTCACCAGCTGGGCCGAACTCTTCTCCTGGTCACTGCTGCTTCCCTCCTGCTGAGGAGCCATATTCAGGTGCTTGGCGGCTACCTCTCTTTCTCTTTTGGCCAACTGAACAATCTCATCCTGGATGATGGCCTGCACCTGTTGATACCTGTGCCAGAAGATAAATGGAAGAAGCAGATGCAGATGACATGATAGGCAGAAGGTCACCAGGAAGGTTAGCCGTTCCCATCAGTGAGCAGAAGAGCCTGGTGGAGCTGCAGAGTTGGCAAGGGAAGAAAAGGGTGCTGTGAAACTTGGGCCAGATGCCACCCAGGGTAAAGGCCAGTCCTCCTTCAACCACATATTATCTCCCCTCTGTGACCACTAAGCAGACATCAGTGATACTCCTAAGACAAGGGAGTGTAGTCACACTCACAGAGACAGAACAATCTGAATTAGGAACAGAACTGTCACCAGGTGAGGATTCAGGCAGGGAGCCATATGCCAAATGAGAAACTCTCAGAATTCAGTCCTGTGCTCGCCAATTCTTCGATATGCGAAGGCAGGTGGGAAACCCTATCTCCCCCTTGAGAGTACAAGGGTTTTTAACAGTGATAGTCCTTTGTCTTGAATATTTAACAATTCATCTTAAATGTGTTTCTAGCCTTCTGGGCTTTCTGCCTAATAAAATGATCCTTTACAGAGAAAAAGTTACTAGCCCAACTGCTCTTAGCAGTGTTAATTGCTATGGGGGTAGAGGAGAAACGCCAAAGGCACATAACCTAAACATTCAACAATCAAATAGGTGAAGGATAATGAGACAAAATAATACTATGATATTCTATGTAGTCATTATAAAATAGGCTCTTCGATTTCTCTATACATTGAATCCATATATTTACAAAGCTCTAGTGGCTTAATGGCAAGGAACTGGGTCTTCTACAATTTGAACAAATAAGGCTGTAACACCTGCATATAACAGGTTGTTAAAGTCTTTTTCCAAGCCTGATGCCACATTCTTCCTTTTATAGTCCAAACTCTTGGACTATTTGCATAGCATACAAACTGACACAGTATGGTAAAACAGTATGCTAATGCATACATACCTTCCCTAATTTTAGACCATATGATAAGAGTACTGAACAGTAACAATGTTAATCTAGAGATTAAGGTGCACCTAATCTAGGCCATGGTCTTTGCAATTACCTGTTATGCATCAGACAGCTGGACAATGAAGATAACAGAAGAATCAATGCCTTTGAATTGTGGTGCTGGGAGAGTCTTGAACATACCATGAACGGCCAAAAAAAAAAACAAATAAGTCTTGGAGAGGGTGAAACAAGGTTTCTCCTTGGAAGACAGGGCTTTTAAACTCCATCTCACACACTTTGGGCATGTGGCCAGGAGGGTCTGATCCCTGAAGAAGGACATTATGCTCAAAAGGGTGGTGAGACGGAGCAGGAGAGGAAGACTCTGGATGAGATGGATTGATACAGTAAGTGGGGCAATGGAGGCTGGTATATCGGAATTAGTGAGACTGGCTCAGGACAGTGCAGGCTTCAAGGCTGCTGTACATCGGGTCGCTGTGGATCGCAAGCAACTCAATGGCACACAACAATAGCTATGCCATTGTGCTATTTGAATGACTGTCTTTTCATCAACATACAGGTTCCACACAAGCATGATTAAGTGTTCTGAAACTCCCATTCTCCACAATGTTATCTAAAATGTATAATGATGGGAAAATCCCTTCTGGTAGGATCTCCAATCAGAAAGCTCAGCAGTCAAATCCCTCTAGAAGAAGGGCACTGAATGTATCACAACTTCTCAATCCATTCATTTCTGGTTGGACATCTAGGCTGTCTCCACATTCTTGTAATGGTGAATAATACTGTTATGAACATTGATGTACAAACCTCTGCCTGAGCCTCAGTTCTCATTATCTTGGGACATATTCCAAGCAATTGTGTTAATCACAGGGTTGCACAATTCAATGAGGGAAGGGGAGTAGGAAATGAGAAAGATCTTGTATGATAAACAATATATTCGAACTTAATAAATAAATCAGGATAAAATAAAAAAGAAATTAAAAAAATAAAAACCTAAAAAAAGAAAAGAAAGACACTGAAAACAAAGACAGCAGAAATGAATGATAATCCTGGAATCCTGAGATTCAAAGGAAACTATAAAGAGGAAATTCAAACACTGATTGCAGGAAGAAAACATCATTTAAGGGGCAGATGAAGCAGACAGATGTGGAAGTATCCAATACCACTTTGTCCTTTTCTGAGGCTGGCTTTCTGGGGTCCTGTAGGAACACAGAACTGCAATCATGACCACATTAATGGCTGGTTGATGGCAAGAAAAATGTGATTCCTTCTGCTATATCCTCATGGATGACTCAGAGTGACTTTCTACCCAGAAAAGGGTTCCCCTTGCCTCATGTCATTTAGAATCTGGCACCAAGGGTGCAAGCCACTTGCTGCAGTACTCAGTGACTTTTTATTGCTGGTGCAGTGAGCTGTGTCTACCTGGGAGGAAGGCCTGCCTACACCAGTTTCAAGATTGATAAAAATACAGTTTGGGGGCTGCACTCATCTCAAGAATGATGAAAATTTAGTCTAGGACAAGGGTCCCTGCATCTAATCCTATGATCCTACAGGCTGGTGCAGACCACACATACACTCAGAGCAGAACACTCTACAAGCAATCTCTAGCACAATCATTAGCCATCTCAGGCTTGGCACTCAGCATCTCAGGGGCTGGCAGTGACAGGAGTATGTCACAGCTAAGAAGGAATGTGCAACCACTCATCCTGCTGGGGACGGAGGCGGAGGCACCGTCTTAGCTGTGCTCTATGATTCATTCAGATCAGGTATAGGGTATAGCCTACCCACCCACCCACCATCCACATGCCTGCCCTCAATTCTAGGACTATGTAAGACCGTGAAGCTGGACAGATGATAATACATCCTAGACAGAGTGCCCTCCTCAGTCATCAGAGGAGCTATACGTGGTCTGACGTAACATCTTGGGCTTTCTCCAGTATCCTTTAGCCACTTCTCTGACATGCAGAATCTCTATCCTGTTTGGGTACCACATCTTCAATCTGTCAGACCAGCAGAAACACCATCCTAGACTAGACATCTACTGCCACTGGCCACAGGAGTTTTCAGAGCATCCGCCAGCGGGTGTTCCTTTCCTTCCCCTTTTTTCCTCTATCTTTCTTTTTAATTCTATGCTGATTTTCCTGCCCTATGTACTTTTCTCCCTTTGAGGTTTTTCTTTTTCTTTTTTAAAACTTTACTGGCTACTCTTGCTTTTTTGTTTTAGGTTTGAGTGATTCGAGGGTTTTGGGGTTTTTTTTTGTTTTGGGGTGGGTTGGTTTGGTTGTTTTTTGGTTATTTTTTTATTTTATACTGTTTACTTACAAAGTTCGCATACGTTGTTTCTCACACCGAATCTTTCCCTTTTTGTTACCCATCCCTCCCTCCAATCATCAAATTGTGTGATCCCCTTAAATGGTTAAGCCCTCCTCCTACTTGTTCTATTATTAAATTCTATTGTCCATTATTAAATGGTCCTATATAGTATTTGTCTTTATGAGACTGAGTTAGTTCACTTAGCATAATGCTCTCCAGCCTCTCCCATGTTAGGTAGCAATTTACAAAATCATTTGTACACCAATGTTCATAAGCAGCATTATTCACCATAATACAAACATGGGAACAGCCCAAATGCCCAACCACAGTGAAATGGAGTGAGAAATTATGGTACACTCACATAAGAGAATACTATGCAGCATTCAGGAGCAATGATTTTGTTTTGGGGTTTCTGTTGTAGTTCTTGTTAATGGTTGGGTGGTTGTTTTTTCTCATTTTCCTACTCTCACCAAGCAGCAGACAGCAAGAGTATTCACACAGCCCAGTCATGCACACACCTCCTGCAGCTTCACCCACTGCAGCAGCTCCACCTGACTGATATTAGACCGTAACCATTACTAACCTACTCTACTGCTCCACACAAGCAAGAAATGGAAACCAACACACATAAATCTCATCTCCTATCACAACCACCAAAAGAGAGGAGATGAACGAAAAACTACAAACACAAAATCACCTCAATGTCCCAGAGGCAACAGGTATCTTTAAACATCATGACAGAATGAGACCTAGGTAAAGGCAAGGACAATAAACTTCATCAGAGAAAACCTTGGAAGAACTCTAGAAGCCATACTCCACACATGAATTATCTCCCAAGCATCTAGAAAATCCTACAACCAGAAAAGAATAAAACAGATCAATGGGACCTTCTTGGAATTAAATCCCTAATACACATTAAAAAAAAATTCTACAATAGGGTGAAAAGGAAATTCACAGACTAGGAACAAATATTTGGTACTGACATCTGATAAGGGAATTATATCTAAAATTTATAAACACACACAACAACTCAACAACAAAAGGTAAACAATACAATAGCAAAATGGACACAGAACATGGATAGACACTTCACCAAAGAAATTCAAGTGGCAATCAAACACAAAAAGAATTATTCAAAATCCCTAGCTCTTAGAGATGCAAATCAAACAACTATGAGATATCATGTCACCCCAGTAACAATAGAAAAGTTCAGCAGAACAGCAAACAACAAATGCTGGTGAGGTTGTGGAGAGACTGGAACCCTTATTCACTTCTAGGAGTGTAAAATGGTGTGATCACAATGGAAGGCAGTATGGCGCTTTCTCAAAAAGTTGGAAATACAAACATCATTTGACCCAGCAATTCCACAACTTGGAATATACCCTAAAGAAACCAGTGTTGCCACCAAAACAGATATATGCACACCATGTTTATTCCTGCATTATTCACAACAGCAAAGAGAAGGAAGCAACCCAAATGCCCAACAACAATGAATGGATAGAAACACAATGGTATATTCACACAATGGAATACTATGAAGCAGTTAAAAAACAAAGAATTCATAAAATATTACACAACATGGGTGACCCTGGAGGATATTATGTTGAGTGAAATATTTCAGCTACAAAAGAGCAAATACTGTATAACACCACTATTATAAAGCAGGACTGACATGTGGGTACGGGGAAACCAAGAAAAGAGGGGATCAATAATGAACACTGCATTGGAACAAATGAAGGAACGAACTGCTTGATAGGAATATATGATTAGGCATAATCTGTATAACAGTCCAGAATAAAAGGTGCCCAGCAAGTGAACTGGAGGAAGAGAAAGGGGAAAGGGAGGAAATTATGCAACACTAAATGATTTTTTTTTAAATAATTAAACTGGGAGGCAGGTAGGGAGGTAAATGTGAAACAATGAATGAATGAAATTCCAACTTTTCTGTAAATTTTCATTAAAATCACAGTTAAAAAAAGGAAAAACAACAAGAGGACAAATACTCTATAATATCATTGTTATAAAACAGAACTGACATGGGGGTTAGGAGGAAATTAAGAAAAAAGGTATCAATAATGAACAATGCACTAGAACAGATGAAGAAAAGATCTGTTTAAAATGATTATATGATTAGGCATTATGTGTATGACAACAGTTCAGAATAAGAAGTGCACAGCAAAGTGAACTGGACCAGAGAGGGGTGGGGGGGGGAGAATTATACAACAATGATTTTTTTTTTTAAGTGAACAGGTGGGAATAGGGAGGCAAACGTGCAACAATAAATGAATGAATGAAAATCCAACTTTTCTGTAAACTTTCATTAAAATCCCCACCCCACCCCAAAAAAAGATTGGACTTCCAGGGCAGAAAAGAGAAAACAAACAAACAACAAAAAAAAGAAAAAATAAAAAACCCTAAAGGAAAAATAAGTAAAGATTTTCTGGAAGAAAACTGCGTAAGTATTAACAAAAAAATAAGAAAATATGCATTTAAGAGGCTGAGTGAGCTCCAAACAAGAAAGAGTTCAAATTAAAAATGCAAAAATGTATCATGACGACATTTTCTAAAAAATCAAAGAAAAAGAAAGAATACTGGGAGAGTTGCATACAAAGGAGAACCAATAAGAAGACTAAGTTAAGATTTCTCAGTAGAAACCAGGCAAGAAGGCAATGGGAAGTCATATATAAAATTTTAAAGAAAGTAATTGCCAATCAAGAACTCTAAACCCAGAAAAAGTATCAAATACAAAGATGAAATGTGGACATTTTTAGATAACCAGAAATGAAGTCATAGTAAATAGACCTCCCTTACAAAAAATACTAAAGAGAGTTTATCATAGAACCAACGAATGTTAGCAACCTGAAATAGACACATATGACAACAATAGCACTCGGAAACCAACTCAAACATACAAACACACAAAGTAAAATCCACTTACAAGGTGAAAAGTAGGAAGCCAAAGAAACACAATGTATACACACCTTGTAAGCACACAAACAAAAAATAGAGAGCCAGAGATATCAGTCTCTAATAAAGGTGAATACAAACTATTAAGAAGATATAAAATAGTGTAATTAGAGAAGAACAAATGGAGAGGAAATCAAGTTGATTTCAGGATTAACTAAACTGTGACTTGGGAATAAAGCGGTTAAGTTATAAGAGTACCTTCCAAAAAAACTAATAAATTATATAAATCCAATTAAAAAGAGGATTATTTATGTTAGTAAATATTAAAGTAATAGCAACAAAGGAAATCATAAGAAAAGTCATAAATTAACTCAGCATTGAAAAGACAGAAGAAATCAGCAATTTATTATAGCAAAATTACAGCAATAAAATTATACATAATGATAAATACATTGAACATATATGGATTAAATGTACCAATCAAGAGAAAAAAAGAGGAAGAATGGATAAGAAAGCACAAGTCATCAATATGCTCTCTCCAAAAGACACACATTAGAAACAGGACTAAAATAACTTAAAATCAAAGGGTGGGAAAAATTAATCAAGTAAAAGGTAATCAAAAAGGGCAGAGTGGTACTAATAATTTTTTATTAAATAAACTTTAACACTAAAACAAGGTAAGAGACAAAGAAAGACACTATAATAATAATCAAAGGGATAACTTAACAAGAAGACATAATTAATATCTCCACCTTCAATGATTAAGTCACAAGGTAAGTAAACTAAATTTTAAGTTTTGAGGAAATAGACAACTCCACAGCAATAGCAAGTTTTCAATACACCACCTTCAATGAGAGACAGAAGAAACAGAAAAAAACACAACAGAGATGCAGAAGCACTAAACAACTAACCAACTTGCTCTCACCAATATATATAGAACACTACACCCAACAAGAGAACAATATACTTTCTTCTCCCACATGTAAGAAATAGTGTGCAAAACAGATCTTATAATAGGTCACAGCAAGCCTCAATGAAGGCAAAACCATGACAACACCATAACGTATCTTCTCAGATAACAATGTTGTTGTTGTTGTTGTTAGGTGTCATCGAGTCCAGTATGACTCATAATTACTCTATGAATAAAAGATCTAAAACCAGTCCTGTCCTGTGCCATCCTCACACTTCCTGATACACAAGAG
>NW_006399911.1:4107014-4108882 GCF_000299155.1 Elephantulus edwardii | reverse complement strand
AACGCAGATTGTTGATGAATCTTCCACCAATCTTGACCCCACATTTCTCCTCATAGAGCCCAGCCTCCCAGATAATCTGTTCTGCATACAGGTTGAAAAGGTATGAAGTATAGGTTTCACATTAGCACGATCAAGTGATCTGGGATTCCCATTCTTCTCAGAGTCAGCCAGTTTTTTATGATCCACACCGCTGCTCCACTGTCTTGAGACCACCGAGCTGCTGTCTCCACTGTCAAGCAACAGGAGTACCAGTATCACACATACTTTGGATGAAACACTGTTATCTAGCTACACCATATGGGATTCCTTAAGCTCAAGTGGAAGGCGCCAGACCAGGCTACACTGGGCCAAGACGCAGTTTCTGGAAAGGAAAAGACTTCCCTGCCATTGCCCTGCCATTCAGGTTCTCTGGGTGAAACACTGCTGTTAGGCCCTGGGCCCTGTGGCCCTCTGGCCAAGAAGGGAGCACAAGCAAGAGGTAGGTAATTGTGCATCAATGAATGAATACTGGGGGGGAAAAAGTGAACTGAGGGAGGTGAAAGAGAGGGCGAGGGGCTAAACTGTGCAACAATGAATAAATGAAAACCTAACTTCTCTGCAAATATTCGTTAAAATTACAATTAAAATAAAATTTTTTTAAAAAACTCACATAAAAAGAGTAGGTCCTATCTTAGATATGTAGTCAGTCCTCTCGGATTGAATGCTTATAGAAAGCCTCCAGCAACCTTGAGCCAGTGAATCTAGTCAACTATATTAAAAATCATATAAGCTCACTTTCTTCATATTTTTAAAGTTATGCATGTGTGAATACACTCAAAGGTCCAGTCACTCAATTGTTTAATCCTGGTTTGTCTGTTTTTAAATAAGTTTTAAGGATGCTGTTAGGTGCCATCAAGTTGCCTCAACTCACAGAGACCTTATGGACAACAGCTTTGAATTCTGCCCTGTCCTGAGCCATTCTCATGGATCTGACACACCTTATCCCATCAACCCAGTTATGGTGTCAATCCATCTCATTCAAGGTCTTCCTCTCCTGCACTGTCCCTCGACCCTTCCAAGCATGATGTCCTTCTCCAAGGATTAGTCCCTCCTGGACATGTGCACAAAGTAAGTGAGTGAGATGGAGGTCCAAAATCCTAGTCTCCAAGGAGAAACTTGGTTTCACCCTTTTCAAGACAAGCTTGTTTATTCTCCCCGCACTCCATGGTATTTTCAATACACTATTGGCAGCACCAGAACTCAGAGGTATCAATTATTTGTCATCTTTGGCCAGCACTTTGATACACAGCATGTAATTGCAAAGATCAAGGCCTGGATCAGGCTCACCTTAATATCAAGACTGACATCGTTGCTTCCAGAGAGGTAGGTCCCTGACAGCAGATTTCCCTAATGCAATTTTTTTTTTTACTTCCTGACTGCTTTTGCCTATAGTGTTCATTGTGGAGTCAAGCAAGCGGAAATTGTTAACAACCTCCATCTCTTCTTCTTCCTCCATCATGATGCTGCCAATTGGCCTGTTGGTGGGAATCATTGTCTTCCTGATGTTTAGCTTCAATCCATATTGAAGACTACAGTCCTTGACTTTTTGCAGAAAAGCTTTAGGTCCTCCTCAGCTTTGGAAAGCAAGATTGTGTCATCTGCATAATGCAGGTTGTTGATAAGTCTTTCTCCAATCCTGATGCCACATTCCTCCTCATAAAATCCAGCCTCTCAAATGATCTGTTCACATATAGATTGAAAAGATATAGAGAAAGCACTCATTCCTGACACACTCCTAATTATTAACTACACAATGTTTCCTTGCTCTGCTCTGATAACTACATTCTGGTGCAAGTATAGATTTCACATGAGCATAATCAAGTGTTCTG
>NW_006399911.1:4084727-4106264 GCF_000299155.1 Elephantulus edwardii | reverse complement strand
CCAACTCTCTGATGCATAACAAGTGATTGCAAAAACCATGGCCTGTATCAGGCGGACCTTAGTTTCCAGAGTTTACTATGTAGGAGATGAAAAAGTGAAGAAAAATGGTGTTACCTTCATAGTTTAAAAAGTCATTTCTAGATCTGTCTTGAAATACAATGTTTTAAGTGACAGGTTAATATCCATACACATACAAGTCCAGTGAATAACAGTATCATTCAAATATCTGCACCACAACCTAGAGCTAAAGAGGAAGAATTTTAAGAATACTATCAACCAATTCCTCCATCAGTTTTGAATGTTTGTTCATCTTTAAACTATTATCAGTGCTACCTATCCCAAAGACCTGTCACAAGACTCAATGAAGATAAAATATAGAGCTTAGACAAAGCGTAGAGTCAGAGATGAATGGAAGAAACTGGACTCACCTCCTGAGTAGGTCTTCCTTCCCACCTGAGGGCTGCTGTACCTTACTATTCTCAGAGCTTGGTGGTTTGGATTCTGCAAAGAGAAGAAAAGGACATGCCTGTCAGTAATTTCACTGAATCAGTGGCAGCACAGAGCCACTACCCACTGAAAAGGGCTCAACATGGAAAGCACTCTTGATCCAAAGAATCTAGAGAGTCTGACACACCAAGATCCCCTCCCTCACACAGTCACTCTGTCATCACTCTTGCTTACTGCATGTCACTAGCAACAAGTAGCACTTCCAAATCCATTCCTACACAGAGTACAACTTTGTGGAATCTGGGTCACCAACCATAGGTCAGGGAAGCTACAGCCATGATTCACAAGTGCAGCCTCAGGAGCGTGGTTTTGGTATGGGACCAGAAGATAGATCCTTAATCTTGCCCCCTTTACCGACTCTGGTGCACAGTCCATTACAAGTGCAGTTAACCCAAACACAGTGTCTCTTTGGCAATTCAATTCCATCTCAGCAGCTCCTTGGGACAAAGATGGGCATTCTCCTCCCATGCAATTTACAGTATCCAGAAGCATTCTCGAGGTCAGCTATAAGTCAGTTTTATGTCACTGAGAAAGAACTAATATCCCATTCTACAACTTTCCAATCCTAAATAAGTCAAGTGCCCTATTTTAAACCTAATTATATTTCATTCTAGACCACCTCTAGGCTCTTGATCTCTTTAAGCAGGTTGTTGTTTTGTTATGTACCACTGAGTCAGAACCGACCCATAGCTGACCCTCCAGCAGGTTTTCAGAGGCAGGTTATCACAAAGGAGGAGAATGCTCATCCTTCTTCCACAGAGCAGCTGGTGGGCTCGAACTGCATGTCTTCAGGTTTACAGTGCAGCTTCTTATCACTAGGTCACCAGTTCTTCCTCTTAATTAAGTATACCTTTTAAATGTCTTAAGTTGAAAGATTTCTCAAAAATACAATTCACTTTCATTAGCTAGTCCTGACAGTTTTGTTACTACCCTACCTCTAACCCAGCTCTCATCATTACACACTATCTTTCAAGAAAAGCTCACTCAACACCTCTCTGGGGCCTTCTCCAAATCTCTAACACCTCTGCTGTATGTTTATAAAGCAGCAGCAACTAGAACTGTACAAAATAATACAGAAGAACAAGGCTTTGTGAAAGAATATGTAAGGATTTGCTTTCCGCTCCCAAGACTTTTTAAGGAATGCTGAACTCATAGGCCTGAGCATTCAACTCACAGGCCTGAGCATTCAGGAGGCACTTCTGGAGCCAATCTCGTTACAATTTGTGCTTTCAAACCAACTCTATCACCAGGAATAGTAGTGCTCGGCCTGTAAGGGAAGAACATTTAATCTGCTTCTTAGTACACTGTTGGGTTCTCAACCATGAATAAAAAATATTATATTGTCAGGTTTTTATTTCTCTATTAATGGTTCCCATCTTTATTTAATTGCTTGCCGGGGTTTTACTGACATATAATTTATCCTTATTTTTACCTTTTATATAATTTCCTTTTTTGGAACTACAAGTATAGTATCTATGCATTACAACAAAACATGGCACAATTCTACACATTCCTGCAGGGAACAAAGCTACCTATCCAGACCTTTCATTTCCCTACTGCCTCCTGATAGTCTCTGTTCAATATGCATTTTTTATTAGTGAAGTTAAGAATCTTTACATGTTTGTGGCTAGTTAACACACATTTTTCTACTGAATTGTCTTTCTAAAAGATCTTTAAGCAATTTCTATACATTAGGCCTACTAATACTTACTGGGGGCACTCTGGTGGCCTAGAGGTTAAGAAATTGTGCTACAATCCCAAAGGTACATGGTTCAAATTTACCAGATGCTCCACCACAGGAGAACGGCCAATTTTCTCCTATGTGAATAACTTGTTTCTGAAAACCTGCTGGAGGGTCAGCTATGGTTCATTTCTGACTCAGTGGTAAACAACAGTACTTACACCAGTGGTACCAGAAGCAAAGAAGTCAAAATACGTATTGCACTGGGAAGCTCTGCTGCAAGGGACCAGTCAAAGTACTGAAGAGCAATGATGACAACATAAAGATTAAGGTGCAGCAGATTCAAGTCATGGTCTTTTCAATCACATGCTATGTATCTGAATGCTGAACAATTAATGAGAGAAAAAAGACTGATGTCTTTAAGTTGTAGTGTTGGGGAACAGTGTTATGTGTCTCAAGGACTGCCAGAAGAACAAAAACATACGTCCTGGAAAATATGCAGACAAAGCAGCCCTTAGTGGCAACGATGGTAAAGCTTCATCTCACTTATTCTGGGCACATTGTTAGAAGGGGCTATTCCTTGGTAAGTAGTATCATGCTTGGTGAAGAGGTGGCAAGAGAAAGGAAGACCGTCAATGAGAAAGACTGACACAGTGGCTGCAGTGAGATCAAGTATATCAAAGATGAGCGGGATGGCACTGGAGCAGCCAGGTTTCAGATCTACTGTTCATAGGGTGGCTATGGGTTACAACAGCAAACTTTATGCTGAATTTTCCCTAGCTTATCCACCCTTCCCAATTTCTAAATCATCAATACTGTTGTACTGCGATATATTCCACTTTTTTCCTTAATGAAAAATTTCATTTGATGTTCTGCTTAGAAAGTCTATCTTTTATTGCGCTTCATGTTTTACATTTAAAACTTTTAATTCTTCTGACATTTATTTAAGGTTATGGTGCGAGATAAGAACTCAATTTTAACTTCTCTTTCTATTGTCTCTGTATTATTAGGTTAAAGCAAAAACAAAATTAATTAGTCAACACCACAACAGTCCACTTATTGTTAACTACTATGTTGAACTATTATGTTATCCACACAATCAAATGTCTTTGCATAGCCAATAAATCAAACAGACATTCTTCTGGTATTCTTTATTTTCAGCCAGGATCCATTTGACATCAGCAAAGATATCCCTGGTGCTACTGCCTCTTCTAAATTCTGCCTGAACTTCTAGCAGTTCCCTATCTATATACTGGTATAGCCATTTCTGAATGATCTTCAGCAATACTTTGCTTGCATTGATATTAATTATACTGTTCAACAGTATCCACATTCAGTTGGATCACCTTTCTTCAACAGAGAAGAAATGGGAACAAATTTGGACCTCTTCCAATAGCTATCATCCAAATTTCCTGGCAAAGAATGCTGAGTGCATGCAAGGATGCATCTGTCAATTGAAACAAGTCAAATGGTGTCCCATCAATTCCTGAGGCCTTATTTTTTACCAATGCCTTCAATGTAGCTTCTACTTCCTTCTTCATCACCATTGATTCCTGTCCATATGGTATTTCCTGAAATCTCTGAGTTTCAATCAATTCTTTCCAGTACAGTGATTCTTTGTATTCCCTCCAACTTCTTTTGCAATGTTCTAGGTTATTCAATATATTGCCCATAGCAGCATCCTTCAATAGTGTGACAAGTTGTGTTAGACACTGAGAAGAATAGGTATCCCAGAGCACTTATTCATGCTTATGTGGAAACTATACCTGGACCAGGAGGCTGTTGTGCAAACAGAGCAGGGGAAAACGGCATGGTTTAAAATTGAGAAGAGAGTTTGTCAGGGTTATATTCTCTCTCCACAGCTATTCAATCTGTATGCTGAGCAAATTATCTGAGAAGCTGAACTCTATGAAGAGGAGTGACAGGAGTTGCTCAAAGTGTGGACGACTTGAAGTGCTTGTTGCAGAAGATCAAGGAATGCAGACTTCAGTATGAATTGCATCACAATATCAAGAAAACAAAGATTCTTACCACTGGACTAATAGGCAGCATCATGACAGATGGAGAGGAGACTGAAACTGTCAATTGTTTCATCTTGCTTGGATCCACAATTAACACCCTTGGTATCAGCAGTCAGGAAATAAAGAGACGCATTTCACTGGGAAAAAATCTGCAGTTGGAAACCTCTCCAAATAACTGAGAAGTAATGATGTCAGTTTGAGGACTGAAGTGTGTCTGATTCAGGTCTTGGTCTTTCCGAATACTTGTTATGCATCGGAGAGCTGGACAATGAATAAGCATGACAGAAAAAGAATTTACATCTTTGAGCTGTGGTGTCGAAGAAGAGCACAGACCAAGAGAATGAACAAATATGTTTTTGAGAGGGTGCAGCCAGAGTGTTCTTTGGAGGCAAGAATGGTGAGGCATGTTGCTAGAGGAACTATTCCTTGGAGAAGGACACGATGTTGGGAAGGGTGGAGGGTCGGCAAAGGAGAGGAAGACCTTCTACTAGGTGGACTGACTTAGTGACTGATGCAATGGGCTCTTGGGGCTCAGACAGTGTGGGGATGGCACAGAATAGAGCAGGATTCAGCTCTTTTGTTCATAGGCTAGCTATGAGTCATGCTCTACTAGATGGCACTTAATCACAACTTCAAAACCGAAAACTTACACATCACTGAAACAATAAGATATTTTTGTAATAGCTAAAACTAGATGATAACACAATACCTATTTTTGCTTTTAAAATCTGCCAAAATGGGGAAAAATTATTTTATCTTCTACAACTGAAACTCACGTGGGTGTACCTCAGGAAATTTTAGCTTTTTCTATCATTTTCTCCTTCTAACCAGTTAATCCAGCTTATTAAAGTACAATAGGTTTAGTTTAAGGAACTCCGGTGGTACATATTGTGCTCTGAATGGAAAGGTTAATAGTTCAAACCCAATAGCCACTCTGTGAGTAAAAATGAACAGTCTCCTCTTATCAGCATCTGTAGCCTTAAACTCTGATGGAAGGGCACCATGAGTCAGAATCAACTATACAGCAGGAAGCTTGGTTTTTTGAGTCTTCTTTAAATCATTCTACAATGATTTTCATCTGTAGGCTAGAAATAACTGGAGAGCAACACTCACTTTTTGGTACAGAACAACAGCATCTAGTTAGTGGACTTTAAGAATCTCCCTTGAAAAAAATAAAAAGAAAGATTTCTTCAAAAAGAATCATGGTTAATAAAAAAAAGAAAGAAGTAACAATCAGTTTGCCTTCTTTCCAAGAAATAAAGTAGAAAAATAAATCTTGGTACTTAAAAAAAAAAAAAAGAATCTCACTTGATAATTTTCACTGGGAGATTAAAAAAAATAATAATAATTAAAAGATATCAGGGTCTACAGTCCAGATAATTGTATGTTCAAATGTGTGTGGAAAAGCCCCAAGGTAGGAAATACTGGGGATTAGAATCCTGGCATCCTATGGACTTCAGTTTGAAACCAGAGTTTGAAGCCAGAAATCTCTAGCCATTATGCAAAGGTCTCCAAGGCCTGGCCCTTGAAAACTTCCATATATCTCCTCTTCCCCTATATTTTGTTGTCCAGAGACAGCAAATTGCTTCAAGGGTCCTAAACAGGCTGGGCTATACCACATCCCTGAGCCTCAGCTCACACTGTTCACAATGCCCACGATATTCAAGCTATTCACCATCCATACCCATCTTATTCTTTGAACAACTAGTTCAATCATCATCTCTAAAAAATTGTCTTCCCAAAATATCAAAACACTCTTTTCTGTGATACCCTGATCTAGGAAAGATTCTAGTGTTGCCTTATCACACATTGCCACATGTACCAGTTTACATATCAGGTCCCTTCACTACAGCTGCATATGCCGTGGGATAACTCCCCGATCCATGTCCTAGAACAAGTCATGGGACCAGATCTCTGGTTTAAAACTCAAACTCGTTGTCAAGTTGGTTCTGACTCAAAGCAACGCTCCACTAGGTTTCTAAGGCTGTAAATCGTCTTGGGCTCAGAGTTGCTGGTGGATTCAAATTGCCAGAGATGTGCCGTCTCTGGGTCAGCAGAACTTACTATAAATACGCCACCAAAGCTCCTAGATTCCTGGTTAGCATTTAGTAAACGCTCAATGATCAAGATGTTCATTTGTAAGCTCTTGCCTGCTTAGCTGTTATAATTAGGGCTTCAAACCAATTCAACTCCCTCTGAGAATTTATATTTCCTCCCCAGATAAACTGGATCAGAATCTAAAATATAACAAGATCCCCTGGCAATTGTTACGAAAGGCTTGAAATCCACTTTAGATACTATTGTTCATTACCTAAAAATTTTAACTCTCCAAATAATTCCAGCCTCTAGATGGGAGTAGTTGAAGAGGAATTAAATTAGACCCAGAGAACCCTTAGTAGGGGGTCAAATTATAATGACCAGGTTCAAGGCCCTGCTTATAGAGAAAATTTCAATATTTTAAAAAAACCCTCTGGTAACAAGCTCAGGTATAAGATAACCAGTACTGCAAGTAGAATTATCAGTAGTGGCATGGCTTCTCCACTCAATTTTATTTTTTAATCAGTTTGCAGATGGCAGGTAAGATCTAGGTTCTCATACAGAAGATTTTACTGAGCACAACAGCATTTTGTTCACAAACTTTTTAACTTGCAGTACCTCACTATTTTATGCCTTACATCTTCCTTTCTTTGTCCCTGGTTATTTAGAGGGAAGGCCCTATAAGGCAAGTACGTAATGTTGTCATTGCTGTTAGGTGCTGCTGAGTTGAGTACGACTCATAGCAACCCTATGAATATCAGATCTGAAACCTATCCTACCCTGGGCCATCCTCATCATCTCTGCAACACTAAAGCCTATTGTTACAGTCACTATGTCAATCCGTGTTGTTGAGGGTCGTCTGCTCCTTCGCTGTCCCTCCACTCTTCCAAGCATGATTTCATTCTCCAAGGACGGGCCTCTTCTAACAACATGCCAAGATGAAGTTTCACCAACCTTTCCTCTAAGGAGCATCCTGACTGCACTCTCTAAAAGATATCTTTGTTTATTCTTTTGGTAGTCCATGGGATATTTAGTGCTCTTCTCCAGCACCACAACACAAAAGCTTTGATGGGCAAGAGGCCATTGAGCCTTGAGCCTGGCCTGAATGCAAGCTCCACAGTGAGCTAGGGAAGAGATCCCAGGAGGTATAGAATGTGCGATCCACCTTTAGGAAGTCAAAAGTAGGATCTCTAAACATTTATGTGAGAGATGGAAAAGCTGTTCCTAGAGTAACTCAATTTTTGCTTATTTGGCCCTAATCATGTAAATTTCTATCATTCTATGAACTAGCAGAGCAAAGAAAGCTCTGGTGGTATACTTAGTATTGAGTTAAGCTGCTAAATCAAAGGTAGTCTCTCTGGCAATTCCATTCCACCAGCAACTCCATGGGAGAAAGATGAGTAATCTCATCTCATGCAGTTTACAGCCTCTGAAAACCACTGGAGGGTCTGCTATGAATCAGATCCGACTCAAAAGCAGTTTGAATTTTGAGTTTGACATCAGAGCAAACAATAATAGTAATGCTTTTTTTAAGGGCTCTAGCACTGAACATTCCATGGACAGCCAAGAAAACAAATAGATATGTCTTGGAGGGTGCAGCTGGAGTTCTCTTTGGAGGTTAGAATGATGAGGCTTCACCTCACATACTTTGGACACATTGCTAGGAGGTGCTATTCCTTGGAGAGGGACATAATGTTGGGAAGGGTGGAGGGTCGGTGAAGGAGAGGAAGACCCTCAGTCAGGTGGATTGAGACAGTGACTGCTGCAATGGGCTCTTGTATGTCAGGAAGTGTGAGGATGGTGCAGGACAGGACTGGGTTCAGATCTTTTGTTCACAGGGTCACTATGAGTTGTACTCGACTTGACGGCAACTAACAACAACAACAACAAAGTGCTAAAGAGAAATAATGTCAGTCTGCAGACCAAGGTGCACCTGATCTAGGCCATGGTCTTCGCAATTACATGTGATGCATCAGAGAGCTGAACAATGACTGAGGATGATAACAGTAGAATTGATGCTTTTGAGTTGTGGTACTGGAAAAAAGTATTGAACATACCATGGACTGCCAAGGGAACACACAGGTCTGTCTTGGAGAGAGTAAAACCAAGTTTATCCTTTGAGACAAGGACTGTGAAGCTCTGTCTCACATACATTGGGCATGCTGCCAGGAGGGGCCAGTAGTTAGAAGAGGACATTATGCTTGGAAAGGTAGAGAGACAGTGCAGGAGAGGAATACAGACCCCTGATGAGATGGACTGATACAACGACTGGGGTAATGAGGGTAGGTACTTTAGAAATGGTGAGTTTAGGTCAATATAGGGCAGAGTTCAGAGCTATTGTTCATAATAGCATTGCTATGAGTTGTAGGCCACTAGATGGCACATAACAACAACAACAACAGTATCCTCAGACTTTTTTTTCACACATTTGGAAAAATTGAAAGAGAAGATGTGCACCATGGATGCCTCCTCAATTCACACCTTTTCAATTTAAATGTGGAACAGATCACCTGGGAGGTTGGGCTCTATTGGAGGAATGTGGTATCAGTATTGGAGGAATATTCATCAACAACTTGTGTTATGCAAATGACACAACCTTGCTTGCCTAAACTGAGGAGGACCTGAGGTATATGCTGCAGAAAGTCAAGGCCTGCAGCCTTCAGTATGGATTGAAGCTCAATATTAATAAAACAAAAATTCTCATTACTGGGCTGACTGGCAGCATCATGGTCGATAGTGAAGAGACTGAAATGGTTAACAGCTTCAGTTTGCTTTGCTCCACAATCAACACTCTTGGTACCAGCAGCCAGAAAATCAAAAGATGAATTTTACTGAGAAAATCTGTTGTCAGGAACCTCTCAAGAGTACTGAAGAGCAATGATGTCAGTCTGGAGACTAAAGTGTGCCTGATCGAGGCCATGGTCTTCGCAATTATTTGCTATGCATTAGAAATCTGGATAATTACTAGAGATGATAGAAAAGAATTGATGCTTTTGAGCTGTGGTGCTGGAAAAGAGTACTAAATATACCATGGACTGCAAGAAGAACAAACAGGTTCCTGGAGAGGGTGAAATCAGGATGCTCCTTGGAGGCAAGGATTCTGAAGCGTCATATGACATACTTTGGGCACGTGGCCAGGAGGGACAGCTCCTCAGAGAGGGACATCATACTTGGGAGGGTAGAAGGACAGTGCAAGAGAGAAAGACCCTGGATGAGATGGATTGACTGAATAATGGATAATATGGCAGGTGTGTCAAAGACAATAGGTTGGATCAGGAGACAGCAGGGTTCAGTGCTGTTGTACATAGGGTCGCTATGAGCTTCAAGTGACTCAATGGCCCATAACAATAACAACAAAAGAAAACAATCTGGAAAATCACAAAAGCTCTGACTAATGTGTGCTACTTTCATTGCTCCGGAAAGCATGTTTTAAGCATGAAAAGTCACTCCTCTGGAAAACGGGTATCAGAAACGAGCTGTTCACATCACTAAGAAAGAAACAGTGGCTGTAATCAGAAGTTAAACATATTTTAACAAGTATGTTGTTTTCCATTCTTTTCACTCTCTCTTCTCTCACAAAAGAACTCATCTCCACAGAATCACTGCAACCCACCATACCTTTCTCAGGGGCCTTGGCTTTGCCTTGTAGAGAATCGAATACAGGAGGTGCAGGAGTCATGCGAGGTGGAGGTGCTGGCTGCTCCACTTTTGAAGGCTGATTGGGATCCTTCATCCGTTTAACTACATGATCGGATAGCTGTAGAAAAAAGTCAGCAAGAGGGGGGAAAGGGAAGATCAGGCTTCTGGAAATTAAGACCCTCATTTACTCAAGTCTTGAGTTTAATGAACACACTGCATTCTCAAGACCAACTCTAATTAATTCTACTTAAAAATCTCTCATGGTAGCCCAGGGCCTACCAGGTAAATGTCAGAATCCTCTGTCAGGAATTCCAGGATTACTACATGTCCCCTGCTGGCCTTTCAGCTTCATTTCCTCCTACTCCCCAGCACACACCCAGTTCATAACAGATCAACCACTGAGATCTCATTTTCCTCACCTGCTCTAAATTTCCACATTCAGTCCTTTCTGCCAAGCAACACAACGAAGTGCGCACTCCACACCACCAGGGCATCTCCATCTGTCCCGATCCAGTCCTTCCATTAAGGGCCTCTCAACGCACTCTGCTCCACAAGATCTGTGCGGAGCACATCCCAGTATCGTTCCTCCCCTTATTCTCTCATTTATTACATATATACCTTTTGGGGGGAACTATTATACCTCCAACATGCTTCATCTTACTGACATATTAAGACTCTGCAGGCTGAAGCTGTATCTCACGTGTCTCTATACCCTCCATTGCCAGATATATACTTGGTGTTGTCAGGTGCTATGATTCATAGCAACCTTGTGAAAAACAGAACAAATTACTACTTGATTCACATAACTCTAGTTCTCTCTAAAAAAGGCTAGTAATAGTCTTCCTATTCGTCACAACTGTTATAAAATATATGCATCAACCATTAAAACCACAGATGAAGAAAATGAGCGTTTCTACCAACTTGCATAGTTTGAAATTGATTGCACATGGAATCAAGACACTGGTAACTGGAATGCAAAAGTTGGAAACAAAAAAGTATTAGTAGTTGGAAAATACGACCTTGCTGACAAAAATGAGACCTGAGATCACATGACAGAAAACGTTGTACAATAAATTATTTACTCATTGAAACACATTTTCTAAAAAACATAAATAATAACTACATACATGGATGTCATCAAGTGAAATACACAAGAATCAAACTGACTATGTCTGTGTAAAGAGACAGCTAGAAAGCTCAGTATCATCAGAACAAACCCAAAGCCCAGCTGCAAAACAGACAATTAACTGCTTGTATGCTACTTCAAACTGCTGACCTCAGAGGAGTCTAGGCTAGTCTGCATAACTAGGATGGTGTCTTTGCTGGTCTAGATTTGACCCATAAATTCTAGTCATAAGAAGAGCCTCAGAGACAAGAACGCTGTAATATCATCTCACAAACTTTAGACATGTTGTCAGGAGGGGCCGGACCTTGGAATAAGATATCATGCTTGGAAAAGTGGAAGGGGAGAGAAAAAGAAGTCCTTCAACAAGGTGGATGGATTGACACAGTGACTGTGGCAAAGGGCTTTAATTTACCAGAGAATAAGCATAGCATGGGATAAGGCAAAGTGCAGATCTGTTGTTCATAGGGCTGCTATGAGTCACAGTCAGCCTACTAGCACAAAACAACAACGCACAATAGTTCAAACTGGAGCTGAAGAAAATTAAAACAAATCCATAAGAGCCAAAATATGATCTTGAGTTTATATTCATATTTAATATAAACTTAAATTTAAGAACCATCTCAGTAACAACTGTGATACTTTTCAACTTTTGGGTAAAACAGCAGATTAGATAGATAGCAGTTCAAATTTTCTAAAACAAAGGCACCAGAAAAGAATAACAGGGACAGATGATAATTCTGGAACTCTGAATTTAAAATGGGAAAGAAGTACTTCAAATAATGAACATAAACATTAAAAAAAACTTTTTACAACAAAATTTACAAAGCACAGTACAGAAACCTTTGACAGCTAGGTCATTTTGAACAACTGTGTGTTCCATGTGGGAACCCAGGACTGCAGACATCCACACCAGTGACTAGCTGATGACAGACGAGGTATGATCTCCCCTTTTGTCCTCCATGCTCTCCTGGAGATCAGGGGAGTGCCTTTCCCCCTCCACTACTATCCACCAAGGAGATGGCAGCAATCCCCAGCCCACTCCAATTCCATCTGAAGCCAGGAAGGTGCCATTTTGTATATGGAGCTGGGAGCATACATGGCTTTATACTTAATGTTCTTCCTGCAAGTGCTGGGGGACTGTGCAAGCCTGAAGTAGTTAGCCCTTGGATGGGTGGGGCACCATGTCTGCCTACGGTCCTTGCTTCTCACTGGGTATCATATGTCAGTCACATTGGGAGATGCACACCCTCTAAGAAGTGTGCCATCCTGGGGTATTTCAGGTCGGCAGTGACTTATGTCTTCATGCTAGTCACCTCTGACTGCCTTGTCTGCACCCAGACCTAAGCAAGGCAAAGACACCACCAGACTCAGGCAGACTAGCCAAGGTTCCTTGGAGGTGAGCAGAAATTCTGTCTCAGGCTGATGGCCCCATCCCTTGATGCCTCGATGCCACCCTGTTCACACGAATGGGCCTCAGCACCTTTCAGACAAGAAGATATTTTGACCTGATTTAGCAATGCAACCCCAACTTTCTGCTGAACTGGTAAGATATACTGTCCCAAGCCAGACATCCTGCCTTCACCCATCACAGCACCAATCAGGCGCCCAGTTCACCCCTTCCCCAAGGCCCCTTCTTATTCTCTCTCGTTTTTATTTCTCACAACTTTGTGAATTTTTGTTTGTTTTATTTTTGCTCTTGTGTTTTTTCCTCCTATCTTCTGCTTTCTCTTTTCTTTAGCTTTTGTTCCCCCTTTACCCTTGTAGTTAAAGGGGAGAACAAAAAAAACCTCAACTTCATGAAAATGTTTATGTTTTTGTTCAAGAAATCAGAGTGGAAATAAGTTGATGGTTACAAAGAATGTTAAATATAAAATTGCAAATCCACTCCTAGGCTTTAACCCAAAAGAATTAAGAAGAGAGACTCACACAGAGATTTGCATACCAATTTCCATCGCAGCACTAGCCACAATAAGTCAAAAGAGAGTGAACGATCCAAGTGTCCTTCAAGAGATGAATAAACAAAATGTGGTACACACATTTAATCAGCAACAAAAGGGATGAAGTTCTAACATGGTACAACATGGGATGAAAATGGAAAACATTACGCTGAGTGAAATAAGTCTGATTTAAAAAGGCAAATTTTTAAGTATAATAGTTAGCAAATGGGTAGGAGGGCAGAATGGGGAGTTATTGCTCAGCAGATACTTACTCTCTAATTGGAGTGATTAGGAATTTTTGGAAATAATGGTGTTGGGTGCACAACATTGTAGATTTTATGAATGCCACAGAAACTGTAAACACGGAAATGGTTCAAATGACCAATTTTATTATACATATTTTATCATAATAATAAACCCAAAATCTCTGTAAATGTTTATGAAAATTAATAAAATATAATTATAGAAAAAAACATAATGTACATGAATGAAGTACAATGATTGTATGCAAACCAATAAAATTTATTTCTTAGTAAAAAAAAAAAACTGAAGAGACAACACAGAATTGGAGAACATATTTCCAAATCATATCTCTAATAAGGACTTTAAAGAAGATATATGGCACACCCTTACAAATCAGTAATTATAATGAACACTGCATTGGAATAGATGAAAGAAAGAACTGTTTAAAAGGAACATATGATTAGGCATTATTTTATAACAACAGTCCAGAATAAGAAGTACATAGCAAAGTGAAGTTGGGGATAGGTCGGTGGAGAATGGAGGAAATTATGCTACAATGACTGAAAATTTCTTTTCTAAAAGAAAAAGTGAAATGGGTAGGAAGGAAAACGTGCAACAATGAATGAATGAAAATCCAACTTTTCTGTAAACCTTCATTAAAATTACATTTTTAAAAAAGGAAAACAATAATTAAAATAAAATAACCCACTTTTTAAAATGGCAAAAAAATATAAGCAGATATTTCTCCAAAGAAAACATGCAAATAAACAGAAGCATATAAAAAGCCATTCAACATCAGTAACTATTGGAAAACACAGTTTAGAGTCATCTAAAAACATAACAAGAGATGACATCAGATCTCTAAGATGACTATGGTAATAACATGTTTTGGTAAGGATATGGAAAAATGGGAACATTGTCTTGGAGAGGGTGAAACCAAGTTTCTCCTTGGAGGCTAGGATGTTGAAGCTCCGTTTCACATACTTTAGGCACATGGCCAGGAGAGACCGATCCTTGGAGGAAGACATGCTCGGAAGGGTGAAGGAACAGCACAAAAGAGGAAGATCCCAGATGAGGTGGATTGATACAGTAAGTGGGGCAGTGGGGGTAGGTATTTTGGGAGTCAGTGAGACGAGCTCAGGACAGGGCAGGCTTCAGAACTGCTGAATATAGGGTTGCTATGGGTCACAGGCGACTTGATGCACAGAACAACATAACAATGTAAAATGTGACAACTACGTTTGAAAACAATCAGGCAGCTCCTCTCACAATTAAAGTTACCATTGACCTAGAAATTCTAATGCTAAGAAGATAAAACTTGTACAGAAATGTTCAGAGCATATTATTATTAATAAAAGCTAAAATGTGGAAACTATAAAAATGTTTATTATGAATGAATAAATTAAATGTAATATAGTGACAGAAATATTATTTGGCCATAAAAAGGAATGAAGCATTGATCCTTAATTCAACAGAAATGAGCCTTAACAATTACACTATGGAGAGGAAGGCATACATAAAAACCCACCTATTCTACACTTCCATTTATGTGAAGTATACAAAACACGCAAATCTACAGAGACAGAAAGTAGATTAGTAGATGATAAGAAATACGGAGAATGGAGGATGAAGGGCCAAAGACATGGTGAAAGCCATGTGAAACTGCTCACTATAGATTAGCAAGTACACAAAAGGAATCTCATGCTTGCGTTCTTTACCAGGTCCTCCACTTTTTGCTGTTGTTATTATGTGCCGTCAAGTCGCTTGTGACTCATAGCAACCCTATGGACAACAGCCTTAAACCCTGCTCTATCCTGTGCCAATCTCACTGCCTGACACACCCATCCCCATTACCCCAGTCACTGAATCAATCCACCTCATAGAGGGTCTTCCCCTTCTGCGCCATCCCTCCACCCTCCCAAGCATGATGTCCCTCCCACTGTTAGGGATTATAAATTTGAAAAGCAGCTGGCTCTGCAGGAAGTGTTGGGTTAGAAAACAGAGAGATGTTAGCCATGTTCACGAGATTTAGTAAATAAACCCATCCTCACAATGCTTATTGGGTGATACAGCACTTCCTCAATCACACTGGCATCTTTGACACTGCAAAAGCATGACTGAGTTTCAAGCAGAGGAGTGTGAAGCCTCTCAAAAATGAGCCTGTGTGCAGGAGGCCCTGACAGACGGCCTGAGCTGCAATACTGTGAGGAAGAAGACAAAAACTACCAGAGGATTAGGTCAGAGCACAGGCAAAGGCAAGGTTATACCAGCTCTGGCAGGTCAAGGTAGGAAGTTCAAATCTGACCACAGGGCAAATGGAAGTAAGGGTTCTTTCTACAGTGAGTGAAAAATCTAATGAACCAATCCCAGCCCAGGTAGCATCAGCTGAACTTGGCAAATAAGGGTTTAAGGGAAACACTGGCAAGATTCTTACTGGCAATGGGCGATGCATAATATTTTTAAATGTTGCAAAACACAGCAAGTTATGTTTTTAATCAACAAATACACATAATACAGTAGTCAAGGAAGAATAAACACCATCTGGGCAGTGCTCTCTCACTAACAGCACCAGAAGGCAAGGTCCTAGAGCCAGACTCGTGTGAGCACTCAAGTGCCACAAGCCCACTGGTCACTGTGCCATCAGAGTTGGCCAGGAAGCACCCTGGATGGTCAGAGAATGGACAGGCAAATGCAAGGAGGTGCAAAAAATCCGAATCTCTGCTTTCTTCTTTCAGTGTATTCTTGACTTGATGTTTAGCTTCCTCATCTTTGAAATGGGAATCTCCCTCTTTCATCTTCCTCATCCTCAGGCCAGACTGAATATTAAAGAACTCAGCAATTAAGCACTTTGGGGTCAGAGAGGCCTGAGTTTCAATTCCAACAAAGCTGTTGACAAGCTGTATAATTTAGGGCAAATGATTTATTAAACTAAGTCAGTTTCTTCATCTGCAAAGTGGGCATAATTCATAGGCTCTTAGGAGAACTAAATGAAGCAATTCATATAAAGCATTTGGCACTGAGTAAATATTATTGGTCACAACGTGAAACTGCAAAGCACTATACAAAGATCAATTATTATCCACACTAAGCACATGTTGGATGCTTAAAATATGTAAAAAATAGTAATAGTTAGCATTTATGACGTATTGTGGTATGGGATTTACAGCCTCCAAAAACTTGTTGGTGGGCCAGGTATGCGTAGGACACAAAGGCAAAAATTTTTGGTTTTACAAACTAAGCACTACTCTAGGCAGTTTACAGGGCTCTGTGACCATGAGCAAGTCTCTAATGGCCAACTAATTAGACTGAGAGACCAGTACCTCCTCTAAAAAGATATCAAAACACAAAAAAAAATAGCACCTATGGATAATACTCCTATAAGTCTGAAATTCAAAGGAAATAATAAAGAAGAAATTCAAACACCAGCTGAAGGAACTTAACAAAAATGCCAATTAAGGTGTTAGACAGAAGCAGGTAAACATGAAGGGACCCAATATTGTGCATCCACTTAGATCTTTCTTTCGGGTAGTTTTTCAGAACCTTCTAGGGATACACAAGTAGCTGGTTTATGTGTGACACCCTCACCCCCACCCTCAAATACACATCTAGAGATCAGGGAGTAACTGCCTTCCAGACTGCCATGAGCAGGACTCCCAGCGGCCATCCCAGCTCCATCTAAAGACAAGCTCACGCCATCCCCACAGATCACTCAGCAACTCATTTTCACCGGTGTGCTGGGGTGTGTCTGCCGGAGAGCGGGACTGCCTAGTCTGCACCAGCCCCAAGACTGGTAAGTCTAGAATGAACTCCCTGCATCCTACTAGTCACACGTGTGGATGGTGCACACCACATTCACACAGAGCACTGTCAAGCACTCTCCTGCACAGTCACGGTATGTCTCAGACTCACGTATAAAACCCAGTAGCTTTATGGATGTTTCCCACTGAAGAGGTGCACAAGCACATCACCTGCTGGGGCTGGGGAGGGGCATCATCCTAGCTACAGTCTACAGATCAAGCAGAGAGTATACTCCACACACACCTTCTACCTCCTTACACTAGAGAGCTCTCCCTGAGTGCCTCTTGACCAGGAAAGAGGGCAAAGCTGAACAGGCACAAATGAGGCAAGGCCCCAGTTCCTGGATCCCCCTATACACTGTACCAGGCACATAACATCTTGGGCTCTCATGAATACCCCCAGCCATCTCTCAAACAGAATCTCTGCCCTAACGTAGTAATAAATTTATTTCTTAACTGTTGCCATCATGGGTGTCCATTGTGGTCCAAAACATTGATAACTTCAGACTTTCCTCTATCACAATGTTGCTGCTGGTCCACTTGTAAGGATTTTTTGCTTTCTTGATGTTGAGGTTTACCCCATAAAGAAGGTTGTGGTTTTTAATTGTCTGCAGTAATTGTTTCAAGTCTTCTTCAAGTTCTGCAAGCAAGGTTCTGTCATCTGCATAATGTAGGTTGTAGATGAATCTTTGTCAATCCTCATTCTACAGTCTTCTTATAGTCCAGTTTCTCAAATTATTTGCTCAGCACAGAGAATGAATGTAACTTATCAGTAAGTATACTAATATCATCGTTTCTCCAAGTTCATAGAATTTCCGGATGCCACTCCTGCTTCCAAGCTTGTTTTAATCGGGGTGCTCCACCAAACATTGTCCACTGTGGGTAACCATTATCGCATTCGACACAATACTGAGATATAATTAATATTGAAGACTCTGATCATTAAGTACAAGTATTCTTTGGTTATGGTAAATAAAGCCATCAATGGTGAAAGGATACAACCCTGCTACCCATCTATCCTTATTGAAAGCCAAGCAGAATCTCCTTGTTCTATTTGAACAAGAGCTTCATGGTGTACATACAGGTTCTACACAAGCACAGCTAAGTGGTCCCGATTTCCCATTCTTCACAATGTTAGTTATAATTTGTTATATATGTTATGTAACATGATTGCCTTTGCATAGTCAATAAAAATAGCAAACATCTTTCTGGTATTCCTTCAGCCAAGATGCATCTATCATCAGTAATAATATCCCCAGTTTCATATCCTCTTCTGGATCCAATTCAATTTCTGGCATTTCCTACCAAATGTATTGCTCCATTTTTAAATTATATTCAGTATGATTTTAACTATGTGTGATACTGTGCTGTGATAAACTGATCAAAAGATTTTCTATCTGCTAGAGATAAGTATTTTAAAACAATACTCTGTTGATTCGTATGAGAAAGATTAGGAGTAGAATCTACAAACAACTGAACCACAAAGTTAAATTTATTTCACCAAAAACAGTTGACTGATCTTTATAACTTATTAAATTTTTTCACTTGTTTCAGACATCTATATGATGGGTTTCCCTTTTCTGTGTTAAAATATTTTGAGATGCACTTCTTGGTGCTAATGAGGTTTTCATTCACCCCGCTGCCCCCAGCCCCCACATCCTAGCCTGGCTTGTTTTCTTCCCCTTTTATCTCTAAAATTCAAACTCACTGCCATCAAGTCAGAACTGATGCATAGTTGACCATCATGCAGGTTTTTGGGAGGCTATAAAGTACACAAGAGACGATTGCCTATTTTTCTCCCACAGAGTCATTGGTGAATTCAAACCACCAGAGTGGCACTGCCTTGGGTTAGCAGTGTAAATCCTGTTAGACTGAAACACCAAAGCACCCAATTTATCTCTAGTGAGAGAAAAGGTATTAAAGGCCAGACACTAGTGAAATTCCCTCACACCGGACTAAGGGGAGTTACAGCTACCCTTGTTTTACAATGATTTGTTTTATCAGATCATGGAGGATGACTGCATAGCTTCCATATTACATCACTACATGCATGTATTTTGGGGGACACAATCCAATCCATGACAAATGGTCTTAAGTACAAGAGAGATTGCGAGGATGGTGCTGGATCCAGCAGGGTTTCATTCTTTATCCATGAGCTGACATCAACTCAATGGAACCTAACAATGAATAAGTGACTCCAACACTAGCTGTACTAGTCGAGGGAGGCCTGGCGGCCTAGCCTGCAGAGAGCCGCACTGCTAACCCAGAGGCGGCTCCGCTGGCTCTGCTCTACCAGAGAAGGCTGGGCAATGTACTCCCATGCAATCTGCAGCCTGGGAAAAGCTACTAGAGTGTCAGCAGTGAGTACGCTCCGACTCAAAGGCAATGAGTTTGAGTTGAACAACTGTGATACATGCACACAATGCAGCACTCAGGAGCAATTATTTTGAAATATAACTATGTAACCTCAGCCTCACAAGGACAAATACTGCATAAGACCATTATTGTAATATTAGAAGATGTGCTTAAATGTCCAAAGGGGGAAGGGAATAGCATATATTAGCATTGTTTTAACCTCTACAATATCACTACATAGGCACATTTGAAGAATAACAATATGCAAGCAGCTATCTACACAGTGTTCTTTACATGAGGTAGAGTTCTGACTACCTAAATATTCACAAAGTCAAATTGCAGGTATCATTTGTGTATGTACAGGAGCCTAAGAAAGCTGAAAGCATGATTTAGAGAGAAACAGCAAGCCTTAGATTATGCAGTTATGTCTATAGTCAAGAAGGTGTGCACTACCATAGTTCCATCCATACAAAGCAGCATTTCCTGAACATTCATGGGGTGTAAGGCATTGTGGCAAGCTGTAGTGAGATGCTACCAACTTTGACCCACTGAGACCCTATTAACAAGAGATCAAACCTTGATCCTATCCTGTGCACCCTGACAATCTTCAAGACCTTTGTTGCATCCACTGTGTCAGTAAAACTCACTGAGGGTCTTCCTCTCTTTCACTGACCCTCTACGTTTCCAAGCATGATGTATTTTCTCTTCTGTGTTAGGACTGGAGCCTCCTGACAGTATGTTCAAAGTATGTGGGACAAAGCTTCATCATTCTTGCCTGTGAGGAACACTTTGATTACAATTCCTCCATGATAGATTTTTCTGTTATTTTGGTAGTCCATGGGATGGATATTCAATACTTTTTGCTAACATCACAATTCAAAGGCATCAAATGTTCTTCAGTCTCCTTTATTCACTCTCCAATTTTCACATGCATATGAAGCAATGGAAAATATCATTGCTTGGGTCAAGTGCACCTTAGTCTTTAAACTGACAACTTTACTCTTTAGCACTTTTAAAGAGGTCTTTTAAAGTCTACAACCAGGAGAAGACAAAATAGATGAATGGGACCTTCTAAAAATCAAATCCCTAAAAAAAAAAAAAATCAAATCCCTATGCACATCCAAAAACTTCTCCAACAGGGTAAAAAGGGAAGCCACAGACTGGGAAAAAGTATTTGGAAACGACATGTCAGATAAGGGACTTATATCCAGAATTTATAAAATACTTGAGCACCACAACAAGATAAAGGTAAATAATCCAATTGAAAAAATGGGCTCAGGATATGAACAGACACTTCACCGAAGAAGATATTCGGATGGTCAACAAGCACATGAAGAAATGTTTACTTTTTTCTCCTTCCGCGCTTTCTACAGAGGTGGCTGTCATCTGCCACTGGCATAATGGCTGCCTTCAGACCCCTGGTGAAGCCAAAGATCGTCAAAAAGAGGACCAAGAAATTCATCCGCCACCAGTCAGACCTTTATGTCAAAATTAAGTGTAATTGGCACAAGCCCAGAAGCATTGACAACAGGCTTCAGAGAAGATTTAAGGGCCAGATCTTGATGCCCAACATTGGTTACGGGAGCAACAAGAAGACAAAGCACATGTTGCCCAGTGGCTTCCGCAAATTCCTAGTCCAAAATGTCAAGGAGCTGGAGGTGCTACTGACGTGCAACAAATCTCACTGTGCTGAGACTGCGCACAATGTTTCCTCCAAGAACCCCAAAGCCATTGTGGAAAGAGCAGCCCGGCTGGCCATTAGAATCACTAATGCCAATGCCAGACTGTGCAGCGAAAAAAATGAATAGAAAGCTTGTTTGCACATTTTATTTGTGCTAAATAAACCATAAAAACGGCAAAAAAAAGAAATGTTCAAAATCCCTAGCTCTAAGAGAGATGCAAATCAAAACAACTATGAGATATCATCTCACCCCACTAAGAATAGCAAAATTTAATAGAAAAGCAAGCAACAAATGCTGGTGAGGTTGTGGAGAAACTGGAACTCTTATTCACTGTTGGTGGGAGTATAAAATGATGTAACCACTGTGGAAGGCAGTATTGTACTTTCTCAAAAAGTTGCAAATAGAGATACCATTTGACCCAGCAATTCCACTGTTGGGAATATATCCCAAAGAGACCATAACTGACATCCAAGCAGATATATGCACACGCATGTTTATTGTGGCTTTGTTCA
>NW_006399911.1:4079656-4082189 GCF_000299155.1 Elephantulus edwardii | reverse complement strand
CCATTCTTGCCTCCAAGAAACACCCTAATTGCACTTTCCCCAAGACATAATTGTTCTCGCAGCAGTCCATGTTCTATCAATACTCTTTGGCAACACCACAAGTTAAAGGCATCATTTCTTCTTTGGTCTTTCTTACTGCTTTCCCAACTCTCACATTGCCATATTCTGTTGACTTACCTATTTTTTTTTTTAAATTGAGAGTTTAATGAAAATTTATAGAGAACTTGGATTTCTATCCATTCATTGTCGCACATTTCCCTCCCTGCCCACTTGGCCCCCAGTTCACTTCTCTCTTTGAAAAAAAGAATTCTTTCATTGTTGTACAATTCCCCACCCCACCCCTGTCCACTTTACTATGCAGCTCGTATTCTGGACTGCTGTCATGCAAATAATACCTAATCATATATCCTTTGAAGCATTTCTTTCCCTCATGTTTCAATGTAATGTACATTACTTATCCACTCTTTTCTTAGTTCCTCCCCAACCCCCATGTCAGTCCCTTTTTATGACACTGGAGAGTCACCTAAATGAGCAAAAATATGGATCTTTTCTAGTTGGTTGTCCAACAAGCCATCTTCCAAATTTCTTGGCACACACTAGTGAGCAAATCCAGGGCTGCATCTATCTGCCGAAACATCCTATCAGTATTCCATCAGTTCCTGTGATCTTCATTTTTTTTGTCAATGCCGTCAGTACAAAAGGAACTTCTTCCTTCAGTACCATGTTACTTCCTGAAATAGATCAGTGTGAACCAATTTTTTTTGGTACAGTGACTCTATATCCTCCCAATCTTATTTTGATGCTTCCTTCATTATTTAATACTTAGCCCACAGAACAGAACCCTTCAGTATTGTTGCAGTCACTTGTCAATCCATCCTGTTGAGGAATGTCTTCTCTTTTGCTAACCTTCTACCTTTCCTAGAATACTTTTTCCCAAGTACTGGTCCCTCCTGACAACCCTAACTTTGTAAAATGAAGTTCACTATCCTTGTTTCTAAAGAGCACCCTCATTTCACTTCCTCCAAGCCAGATTTATTTCTACTTTTGGCACTCTAGGATATATTCGAAAAGAAGCTAAATCACACAGAAGAAATCATGAAGTAAGAGAGCTGAACAGATTTCAGAGGGCAAGAAGGAAAGACAAAGAACAATCAAATACACAAAGACCTGGACACAGAAAACTAAAAGCGAAGAGCACATAGTCTCAAGTCTCAACACTGAAGAATTCTATGGGTTAAACACTGGATGATACAAGAAGTACCAAAAGAAGATGGAAAAAAGATTTGGTTGGCACTGAACTATTTCAGGAAGTAGTATATGATCAAGAACCAACTGCACTGAAGGCACTGGGGGTGGGGGGTGGAAAACAAGGCTTTGTGAACAGAGTATTAACTGAGATATTTCAGGAATTAAATAGTCTGGACATGTTCATTCATCTATGCTAAGAGAGTTGGAAGATGGCTATTTGGCCAACTGACTGCAAGAATGGCTATTTGGCCAACTGACTGCAAGAGACCCATATCTGTGGCCATTACAACAAAAGATGACCATCTCCAATGTATGAAAATTATCAAATATCACATGCAAATAAGATACTGCTGAAGATCATTTTAAAATAACTGAAATATTCCTACAAATGAGAACTGGATTCAGGAAGAGTCCATAAACACGGTATTATCACTGCTGATGTTAAAGAAATTGTGACCAAAAACGAGATTACCAGAAAGATGTTTATTCATATTTTATTAATCCAAAGGCATTTGACTATGTAGTTCATAATAAATTATTAATAACATTTCAAAGGGAGAGAATTCCAGAACATTTCACTGTGCACATGCACAACCTGTTCATGGACTAAGAATCACTCACTGAAACAGAACAAGGGGATACTGCATTGTTAAAACCAGAAAAATGTCCCGGTTGTTTGTATCCCTTTACCATCCCTATTCAATCTATGTATGCTGAGAAAATTATTCAAGAAGCAGATCTATATAAAAAACAATCAGGGGATGAAGGCTCATTAACAACATGTGATATACAGATAACACAACTTGGCTTGCAGAATATGTTGAAGCACCTGATCACACACTTCAATATAAAGAAAATTCTCATAAAGAAAGACTGACATCATCAAAAAATTCATTTCACTTGGATCGACAATCACCATCCACGGAGGCAGCAGTATACAAATCAACACAAGTATGGTGGTTGAAAGAAAGCTGAGGGGCTGCAGGAGCCCAGGCTGTGGCCTTGCCACGTGCTGACTGTGATCCATCTTGCTCTCAGCTGAGTGGGCTAAGGGGAGGCCAACTTCTTTTGCACAGGAAAAGTGCACCGCAAGCCAGTGCCAGTGCTTAGTCAGATGTGGGTGACCAACAAGTGACAGCTTCTGCAGGACTGGCATTGGGGTGTGGGTAAGACTGAGAAAAACTGGATGAAATATGTTTACAGCATTGAAGTCTATGGGGGAGAGAATAGTCTAAAAGTATTATATTTTAGGGCATTATTTTTATCGTAGGAGTATGCAATGAGG
>NW_006399911.1:4069935-4079556 GCF_000299155.1 Elephantulus edwardii | reverse complement strand
GTGGGAGGGGTGCGGGGGAATTGTATATGAAAGAAAGAATTTTTCTCTTACTTTTCAAAGAGAGGAGCGAACTAGGGCGGGGGGCAGGGGGGAAGGCTGGGCAGGGAGAAAAGTGCAACAATGAATAAATGGAAATCCAAAATCTCTGTAAATGTCCATTAAAATTATAAAATCTAAAAAAATTTAAAAAAGGTCTTTTACAGCTCATCTTCCCAATCCAATAATCTTTTTATTGCTTATCTGTTGTTCCTACAGATACTACCTGTGGATTCAAGTAAAATTAAATGCTTGGCAACTTCAATCTTTTCTCCATTAATCATGATGCTATTAGCCCAGCCGTGAAGATTTTTGCTTTCTTGATGGTGAGGTGGCAACCATATTGAAGGCTGTGGTCTCTGATCTTCTTCATTACGCGTTTCAAGTCTTCACTTTCTGGAAGCAATTTTGTGTCATGTTTATAACAAAGGCTGTTGACAAGTCTTCCTCTCCATCCTGGTGTCATAGTAGCCTTCATATAGTCCAGTTTCTTGACTAATATATATGCTCAGCATACATAATGAATAAGTATACAGAGAGGGTACAACCCTGATGCACACCTTTCCTGATTTTAAACCATGCAGGCATAGAGTTGAAAAGAGATAAAATACATATTCACTGTTCTCTCTTAGCCGAACATCCTTTACTTCTGGAGCCACCTCACCTCAGCAGAGAGAGCATGCAAAGTAGGGTGTGCTGAGCAAAAAGGGCACTGCCAGTGCTGTCAGCGTCCAGAAAAACAAGCTACCAGGGAATCTCAGGCAATGAGTGGCTCCTGGTCCCCAGACACCCCAATCCTGTGATTCTAAAGATTCCTCTCCATACCTCAGGCTGTTGCCTTGGAGATTTTATTCCCTAGTCCTTCAAATTTAAATGAGCTGAAATTAGATCCACCAGCTGCTCACTCCAGATATATATAAATCCCAGAGTGCTGGAACAAGAGCTCTGGGGACCACTTACAATTGTGACAAACACAAATGCCCAAAGGAATTAGGCAGGTGACAAAATGAATAAAATGTGCCTGTGGGGGTTAAGGGAAAGCAGTGCTCATATGGTAATGAGCAAGAGAGCATGTCTGTCCCACTGCAAGGTGGAAGTCACCTCACTACTCCTATAAGGCAGCCACATGGAAGTGGACCAGAACTTCCAATTCAAACAAAAAGCCTAAAATCAACTTATGTGAAGCTTTCAAATTTTTAAATATTGGTAATTAATTCAGACTAATTAACAGCAAAAGTTTTCTGTTCCTATGGTTTAGGGCAAGGACAATGAGCCTGTGGTTTAAAATTCTGTTCAACAAGTTATTTTACTGACTTGGGCCAGGCTCTGGCTAGGAGCTGGGTACAGAGACAAATAAGATGTGATACCTGCTCACTGAGCAGAAAGAGATAAATGTAAGTAAATCTTTTTGACCCAGTAGTGAGCACCAAAAGGAAAGCTGAGAGTCTGTATTACACTAGGTTGATGGGACAGCAGAGTCACACCATGTGAGGCTCCCTGGAGAAAGTAATTTAGTTGCAATCATGAGGAAGAATTTAGCCAGTTAAAGAGTAAAAAAAGCAGAGAGAATGAAGTCACAGACCCAGCATGCGATGACTTACAGTATGCAGGAACAAGTGCCCCTCACTGTGGGCTGCCCTGTACAAGGAAAACCACAGCACCAACTCACAAGGAGGCCTCATAAACCAGGATGGGGAGCTTGCCTTTAACCTGGAAAAAAACAGGAAGCCAAAGACACAAGATGGGCCTGAACCAAGAAAAGCCATGCTACTGAGAGAGAGGAGTGGATAAAGCAGAGTCAAGTAAAATGTAAAATCTATCATTACAAATAGAGAAAAAGAGAAACAAAGGATTGCCAGGTTTCTTGCTTGAGTGATAATGAGGGGGAAATAAGAAATAATGATCACTTTTAAAGGAAGTCAGGGAAGAAAGTGAATGAGCTCCATTTGGACATGGAAAATTTTATGTGTCCACAGGACATAAGATGGGAGATAGTCAAAGGCATTGCCCTGGATATAGAGAACTTACAAGTCACAAACGAAAAAAAGAATTATTGGAGATAGGGTACAGAACCAAAGAGGGCTGTCTTGCAGCAAATATGGTGCTTCCAGACATAATCTGTGACTTTCACACAATGGTTGAGCAGGACCCTGAAAACTGGGTGTATGGAACCCATGATTTCATACATAGCTTGGCTTTAATGAATTCTCTCTCTTTGCCCTGAAGGGAGGGGACTGCCCAGCTTTCTCCAAGGCAGCCCCTGATGGATCCAAACTTCCAGAGAGGCATCACCTTTGGGATAGCTGTACAACTCCCTTTGGGCATGACTAGGTGTGTTAAGGAAGACTAGGTCATGTTTGTTACATTAATGCGGCAGGATTAGAGTGGGATCCACTCAAGTCACCATGCCTAACTGACTTATATCTTTTATTATACAAGAATTAGCAGGAGAGAGAATTTAACAGAAAAAGGAGACGTGACCCATCAAGAACTTATAGTCAGGAGTAAAACCTGTCTTCAGGATCCAGGATCCTTGTTTTGAGAACCTCTTAGACTGTGACAAAGATAGGAGATGTAACCCTGGGAAGAGTAAGAAATGGCAAGCAAGTAGAGGCAGAGAAATAGCAGCAACAGATCTACACCAGCACTGGGTTTTCTTTTCCTTTTCACAAAAAGAAAGCTGAGTGCCTCTAAGCTGAGGATTACTGGTGGAGTGGGGTACTTTGGGCACTTACTGGCAGAGCTGAAAGAGCTTCGTAGCACCTGCCAAAGAACAGCAGAGGTTAGGTCAAGAGGCTGAGGGGTCAAGAGGCCTGCTAACAGGCAAGGCTTAAAGGAGGCTGTCCTGACCACAGAACTGCATCCTGATTTGTCCTGCATCCTGAACTGTAACTATGATTTCCCTAAGAAACCTCATAACCACAAGAATTGTCTCCATTTGGTGTAGTCATTACAACAAATTACTAAACAGCAGAGAAGCATACAGTGCCATAGGAGGGAGAGTTGGTGACAGAATTGGTGAAAAGGTTGGAGATGGAAGGTATGTCTGCTTCATAGGAATGAGCCTCGGGCTCTTGAACTTGTTTCTCCTCCCTTCTCTTGAAGTTAGAGACTGTACATCCCACCACATCATTTTCACAAGGACTGACTCCAGGAGACTGTCTGCAGCCTTTAGAGCCACAGAGAAACAGCAAAGATTATAAGCTTGATCCTGGGAAACCAGGGCTGCTCTACAAGAACGTGCAAGTATCCCTCCTAACAGTGAGAAAAGCAGCACTTGAAACCTAGAAGGAGAAAAGACGCATTCCAGTGAAACTCCTTTATCTCACAAGGAACAGAACTGAGGTGTAAGAGGAAGGAAGATGGCTTGAAAAGAAAGGACTGAGCAACATCTCTCCCTTAGAATTTAACCACTGCATTGAAACATAGTTAAGGAGCATTACGGGGGAATTTCATCTAAAGTCACAAAATAAGTGAAAATCACCTTTAACCTTTGCCTACTGAGATTTTATTACTGGTTCCATTGTAGCACTATTAAAATGAAATGTAAAGAATGTTCAAATAAACTCCTGAAAACTATTCAATCAGCATGGCTTTGTGTAGAGCCTTTTACTCTAAACTGCAGAATGTCCCAGCCAAGTGAGTGGTAGGCACAAAGGGAAGGTGTGTGTGCTGGCATCTGGGCAGTCATACACCGTCCTGTCTTCCAGATAATTACTCACTCCTGAATAGCCAAAGAGAGAAAAGGAGCAAGATCTAAAAATATCCTGCTTCCCTACAGGATGTGCTCAACTGTGTTTTCCAGTATCTCACACATCAGTAGATGTGCTGTGTTTGGACAGCATCAAACAGAAAGCCCAGGGACTGGCTTGTGGGATGCACTCCAACAATGTTTGGTAGATTTTATATTCAGAATCAGAAATATTCTTCATTCGTAAGCTAGAAGGAACTTTGCCATCTGTTTCTTCTTTCCAAGTTGGCATTTTTGGATGTGGCTTCTTCATCAAACAACATCCATTCACATGGTCAGCCAGGTTGATTTTACAGATTGGGAAGACTAAAGACAATCTGTGACACAATGTCTCATTAGAACAGAAATGTATCCCTTTATTTATCAGGATTTACATCTTCTCAGGTCTTCTGCCATCTTTAATTTACCATAATGCCAGAAAGCAGGCAACTGAGAGGAAGGATATAAACAAAAAAGTAGGCATTGTGAAGAAGACAGAAGGCCAATCAAGGTTCATTAATATGCTGTAAAAACAACAAAAGGGAGCTCTGGTTGCCTACTGGCAAGAAGCTGCCCTGCAATCCTGAAGGTGCACAGTTCAAGGCCACTAGCTGTTCCACAATAGTAGGATAGGCAATCTCTGCTGGACCAATTAACTACCTCTGAAAACACACTGGAGGGTCAGCTGTGGGTTGGTTCCAACTCTACAGTACACAACAACAACAACAAAAACAACTTACTGAACCAAAGAGAAAACTAATCATGTAAAACAAAGTAAGAAGCATTAAATCATGCTGAGGCTTGAGAAGAGGCAAACTCAAAGTATATCACTGACAATAAAGTGAAAAACTGTAGCACACCTATGTTAAAGTCTGCACTGAAAGCTGAAAGCTAAAGATTAAGGTTCTTATGTACAGCTGCCACAAGGCTACCAACCTGACTAAAAAAACTCTGCTCATTCATTAAGCCAAGTATTCAACCAAACACGTACCTACCAATGAGTCACTCTGTAATGAATTAAGACAGTCTTTAGTCTTTGCCCAAGAGCTTGGAAAAGAAACAAGACTTAAGGATAGAGGAAAGGATGATTTAAAATATTAAAAGATAAAACCATCAACCCAATCAAAGGTATCTAAGAGAAATCTTCAGTTAGCATCATATAACAGACAGCTGAAAGCTATGTTCAGGAATAAGACAAGGATGTTCATTCACCCCATTTCTATTCAACATTGTATTAGAGGTTGTACTTAAAAATTCAGAAAGGACATTTAGATAGCAAATATATAAGTAAAACTAACTTTATTTGCAAGTAACATGATGCTACACATGTAAAAATCCTAAGGAATTCACTTAAAAATACAACTAGAACTAATAAGTTCAGGAAGGTTTCAAGGTAGAGTATCAATTTACAAAAATTTTAAATTATCTCTCTATGTAGAGGACAGGATAGTATACTTAGAAAATCCTAAAGACTCAGCGAGGAAACTACTGGATATAGTCAACCAATTCAGCAAAGTGGCAGGACACAAGATTAACATACAAAAATCAGCTGTATTTCCCTACAGTGACAAATAGAATATAGAACTGGAGCTAAGAAAAACAGTACTATCACAATAGCTTATCACAAGATTAAATACTTGGGAGTAAATATAACTAGAAACACAACAGACCTACTCAAAGAAAGTACTAAACATTAAGAAACAAAAAGAAACCTGGAGAAATGGAAGAATATACCTTGCTCATGGATAGAAGACTCAATATTGTAAAAATGACAATATTACCAAGGGCATTTTACAGGTTCAATGTAATCCCAATACAAATATCAATTCCATTCTTCAACGAGATGGAAAAGGCAATTTCCAATTTCATTTGGAATGAAAAGAAGTCCCGAATAAGCAAAGCACTCCTTAAAAAGAGAAACAAGGTAGGAGGCATCTCACTCCCTGATTTCAAATCCTACTACACTGTCGTGGTGGTCAATACATCCTGGTACTGGTACAATGACAGACACACAGATCAATGGAACAGAATTGAGAACCCAGAAATTAGCCCATCTACCTATGGTAGACTGATTTTTGACAAGGAGATGAAATCATTTAAGTGGGGAAATGACAGCCTTTTCAACAAATGGTGTTGGCAAAATTGTAAAACCATCTGCAGAAAACTTAAGCAAGATCCACACCTCGCTCTATACTAAAAAATCAACTCAAAGTGGATCAAGGACCTAGGACTAAAACCAAGGACTATAAACTTCATTAGAGAAAAGCTTGAAAGAACTCTAGAAGTCCTAATCCACAACATAAATAGTCTTCCAAGCATCCTGAAAAACCTACAATCAGGAAAGGATGAAATAGATGAATGTGATCTTCTAAGAATCAAATCCCTATGCACATCCAAAAACTTCTCCCACAGGGTAAAAAGAAGAGAGGCCAAAGACTGGGAAAAAATATTTGGTAATGACATGTCAGACAAAAGACTTATATCTAGAATTTATAAGAATTTATAAAATACTCGACCACCACAAGGTAAACAACCCAGTTGAAAAATGAGCACAGGATATGAACAGACACTTCACCAAAGAAGACAATCAGATAGCAAACACATAAAGCAATGTTCAAAATCCTTAGCTCTTAGAGAGATGCAAACCGAAACAACTATATCATCTCACCCCAATCAGAATAGCAAAATTCATCAGAGCAGCAAACAACAAATGTTGACAAGGCTGTGGAGAAACTGGAACCCTTATTCACTCTTGGTGGGAGTGTAAAACAGTACAGCCACTAAGGAACACAGTATGGTGCTTTCTCAAAAAGTTGCAAATACAATTATCATTTGACTCAGCAATTCCACTACTTGGAATATACCCCAAAGAAAACATAACCGCCACCCAAGCAGATATATGCAAACCTATGTTTATGGCAGCTTTGTTCACAATAGCAAAGATTCAGAAAGAACCTAAGTGCCTATCAACAAATGGGTAGAGAAGCCGTTGTATATTCACCCAATGGAGTACTACGCTGCATTGAAAAACAAGGAACTCATGAAATATTATTCCAAATGTTGACCCTGGAGGACATTATGCTGAGTAAAGTATCTCAGTCACAAAAGGGCAAATACTGCATAGTGTCACTGTTGTAAAATGGGACTAGCATAGAGGTTGGGGGGAGACTGAGAAAGATGGGATAAATTATATATACTACATTGAAACAGATGAGAGAGAACTGTTTAAAAGATATATATGATTAAGTATTATTGTCATGACATGAGTCCAGAACAAAGGCTGCATGCATAGTGGAGGAGACTTGGGGGGAGGGATTATATAACAATAAAAGAATTTTTCTTTTACTTTTCAAAGAGAAGAACAAACTGGAGGAGAGGGATGGGCAAGGAGAAAATAACAATAATGAATGAATGGAAATCCAAAATCTCTGTAAATTTTCATTAAAGTTAAGAAGAATAATAATAAAGGGGGGAAAAGGACTTGCATACATAATAAAAATAGACAAAAGATTTGAATCAATATTTCACCAAAGCAAAAATATATAACATATAAATGACAAAAAAGCACACAAGGGAGCTCTGGTGTCCTAAAGGCAAGAAGCTGCACTACAATCCCGAAGGTGTGTGGTTTGAATCCACCAGTTGCTCTACTGGAGAAAGAGGGGCAATCTCCTCCTGTGCTGGTTGGATCCAATTCAATGGTACACCAAATTAAAAATAAATAAATAAGTGGGTTTTTTAAAAAAGCACACAAAATGATACTCAGCATTATGAATTATTTTTAAAAAAGTTTCTTTTCTCCATTTCATATGTACCAGAATTACTATAATCAAAAGTCAGATAATAACAAACTTTGGTGAAGATGAGCAGAAACTAGACCCCTCATATAGATTTGAGATATAAAGCAATAGAGCACCTTAGAAGAAGACAGTATTTTCTTAAAAAGTTAAACAGCCTGTACACAACATCTTCCTGTAACTTTTCACAATAATGAAAAGGTGAAAATAAACAATATGGTCAGAAGGAGGACTAGGTAGACAAGGTGCAGCATAAACACACAAATGAATACTACTCAGCCTTTTTATGGAATCCTGAGGCCTGTCCACAAGAAGGTCAGAAAACATCATACTGAGCACAGTTAGTTACAGAAGAACAAATACTACACGATCTCAACATACATAAAAATCAAAGATTAGTGACTACAAGGGGTGGGAAGAAGGCATAAAGTGAGAGTTTATGCTATGGGGGGATTAGGTTTATGTTCATGATGATATGGAAAAGAAGAGTGAGAATGAATGTGTAACTTCAAAAATAGAATCAAGGTCCCTGAATTGTATGTGTAGAAATTGAGAGAGTGAATGTTTTGCTATGTTCCATTTTATGACTTGGTTTGTTGTTCTTGGTTTGTTTGTTTTTGTTAAAGGACTCACCAATTTCATAAACAGCAATTCGACTCCAACGTGAAATGAAAATATATGACCACCCAAAAATTTGCATAGAATAATTTATAGTAACATTATTAACATCTTTCACTCCCTTAAAAAGAGGAAATTGTTCAAATGAACAATTCAAATGCCTGGATAAATAAAAAGGAATAAAATACTAATGTATACAACATTGACAAATCTTAAAAACATACTAACTGAAGGGGGGAGGGGGGAGGGGTTTGTGCGGGGAGAAGGGTGCAACAATGAATGAATGGAATTCCAAAATCTCTGTAGATGTTCATTGAAATGAAAAATAAACAACCTAAATTTAAAAAAAAACCATACTAACTGAATAAAGTAAAACATGAAAAGACTACATGACTATACATAAAATTGCAAGAAAAGACAAATTAATAAAGGCAGAATTAATGGTTACCCATTTTACTTGGATATTCAATCAATACCTTTGGTACTAGCAGTCAAGTAATTAAAGGATGAGTTGCTTTGGGAAAATCTGCTGTCAGGGATTGCTCCACAGCACTACAGAACAATGATGACAGTTTAAACACAAAAATGAGGCTGATTCAAGCCATACTCATTTTCAATTACTTGCTATACATGTGAAAGTTGAACAATGGATGACAAAAGACTTTGAGTTGTGGTGTTGGAGAATACCAAGTATCCCATGGATTACCAAGAGAACAAAAAGGTCTGGTCTGGAAAAAGTGAAGCCAGAGTGCTTCTTGAAAGCAAGGATTTTTTTAAATTCAGTGTCACATACTTAGAGCACGTTGACAGAAGAGGCCAGTAATTGGAGAAGGACATCATGCTTGGAAAAGTGTAAGATCAGTGTAAGAGCAGACAATTTTTAATGTCCCTAACAGGCTTACGTGTGTCAGAGTTGATGAGAATGGCACAGGATAGAGCAGGGTTCAGAGCCACTGTTCACAGGGTCATGAGTTATAGCTGGCTCTCCACGGCACATAACAACAATAACAGGGCTGGGGTATGAATAAGAAGTGACTGCAAATAGGCATGATGTTGCTGTTGATTTGTGTCAAGCATGACACATAACAACCCTATGAACAGAAGGCCTGAACCCTTTCTATAACGATCAACACTTATCAAAGTTCATAGAGTTTCTATAGGCATGTTGTTTAGGAAGTGAATGCCACTCCTGCTTCCAAGCAAGCAGGCATAAGGAATGCAAACATTTAAAATTAAGATTGTGATACCTTTTGTCTAGCTTTGCATATTTAATTTTTTTTAAAAATCAATGAAATGGATGTATTTTATGACATATAATTTTTTTTTTATTTTGCCAAAGATTTCATTTTATTGAATCAACAATGAACAACCATGAAAGGAACATCAAGAAGTTAAATAATAGATTGAATTGGGTAAATTTTCTGCAAAGGACCTTTTTTT
>NW_006399911.1:4049126-4064900 GCF_000299155.1 Elephantulus edwardii | reverse complement strand
AAAAAAAAAAGAATAAGAAAAAGATCAAAGACACAAAGAAGAAACTAGTCTACTGGATTGAGAGTGTACAGGAACCACCGCTCCTCATCTACCCTGAGACTGAGGAGCTGGATGGGCCCAGCTGCTACTAAGGATTGTTCTGATAAAAGGTCACCATAGAGGAGGAAAATGTGGAACAGAACTCCAAATTCTTAAAAGAAAAATAAAAACAAGAAGGGAGAAAGGAACAAAGGAGGGGGAAAGAATGGATACAGAAGATAGGGGGGGGGAAGAAAAGGGTAAGGTGGCATACAGGAGATTGCAACTAAAGTTACAAAAGGTAAATGTTCATATATTGTTGAATGGTAAACTAATTTGCTCTGTAACCAAAGTAAAATTAAATTTCATCTCCCCAGTTCACTGTGGGGGAGGGGGCAATGGTGGACTAGATGAGGCCAGAGGATTACCTAAAATTAAGGCTCTGAAATATCCCTTAAATTCTGAACCAAAGCTAGCCCTTAAAGTTACCTTTTAGATAGTAACAGATCAGCTGAAAAAGAAAGATTAACTCAAGGTAGGGAGGGAGGAGCTGGGGTGTGAATGGGTAAGGGTGAAACTCAGGGCTGCACAGTTTGGGAGGTGGAGAGAGGAGGTGAAGCAAATGGGAAGGATCCGGGCAAAAAGACAGGGTAATGATGAGCAAAGCCCAATGGTGATTAACTTTACAAAACATAACCCATGAGAATGACTGTATGAAACACAATGTGAATGAAGTGTGAAACACAACATGTATAAACTTTGTAAGCAAATCAATTAAAATAGTAAAGACTGTCACCTGTGTTCATAGGTTTATTTCTTTTTTTTTAAAAAAATCAATCTATCTGAGTTCAAACAGCCAACAATTACCTTAAAACAAAGGCATGAGTCTAAAGGGAAAAGAAGTTAGATTAGAAACAGAACCATTTGAATAAAAATATTGGAACTATTTATAATGAAAATAGAACACTTAAAATAGTATTGTTGAATGGAAACCTACACTACTATGTAAACCTTCATCAAAACAATAAAATATTTTTCTAAAAGATTATTGCAGGGTAGTGATTTTGGGGGTTCAGCTGACCTCGACAGCTCCAAAAACTGTGGATAACCTAAGAATGCACTCTTCTGCTCAGCATTTTCTCCTTTTTGATCAGAATTCTTCTACTAAACCCCCGGAGGAGGTACTCAGTGGTGGTTGCCAGATATCACTTAGTTCTTCTGGGATCTTGCTTGGTATTAAAATTTAAAACAAAAACTAGTCTTTGAATATTTAAAAAAAAAAATCAAACAATATTCCCAGGGCGTTAAGAACACAGTTCTGAGAAACGTCAAGATGAATTATTACAACACAGTCCACAAAGATCAGGTTCTATCCAACATTTTGGTGAGCAACTAGGGTCTTAAAAGCTTGGAATCAACCATCTAATGTACAGCTATTGGCTGCTCCCTGTCCAGAACAAAGAAGAGCAAAGAAAATCAAAAGCACTTAAAAAGTTTGTCCAAAGGACTAAAAGACCAAATGGACCCCAACCTAGACTGCCTTGCGACCAGAAGAACTAGATAATGCTAAGCTAGTACTGATAGCTGCTCTAAAAGGGATCTCAGTACAATGTCCTGGACAAAGAATGGAAAAAAAAATACAGAACAAAATTCAAAATCACCTAAGTGGCCAAGCCTATTGTATTAATATGACAGATGAAACCCTTGAGACTACCACCCTCAATTAGCCCTACAGCCTGGAACTAAACTCAGATCTGTAGCTCAATTTTCAGTAGTAGTTCAATCTTCAGTCAAACTATAGACAAAACTATAAGGTCAATAATAATTGATTTCTTAGAACAACCAACCACGTAAGATCAAAAGGGCAGCAATTCAGAAGGCAGGAAAGAACATAATAAAAGGATGAAGGGGGGGGGGAATATCATAAGAAAGTACATTATGTACCATTAAAATATCCTGAGACAAAATGTGTATGAGTGATTGAAGAGAAAACCAATTTGCTCTATTAACTTTCACTCAAAGAAGAGTTCAAATAAATACAATAAAATGCTTGATATTAAAATAAGTATCAACACAATGCAATGAGCAATCTATTGTCCAAAACCTTTTTTTAAATAAATTTTAATGAACGTTTACAGAGATTTAGTTTCCAGTCATTCATTGTTGCACTTTTCTCCCTACCCACCCCCTCCTCCCCAATTCACTCTTCTCCTTGAAAAGATAGTTATGCAATCCCTCCCCCCAAGTCCATTCCTCTATGCAGCCTTCACTCTGCACTTCTGTAATGACAAGAATACCCATTCATATGTCGCTTTTAAACAGTTCTCTCCCTCATCTGTTTCAATGCAATATACATTATTCCTCCCCTCCTTTTCTGTCTTCCCTCAATCCTGATGTCAGTCCCATTTTACAATGGTTGCCCTATGCAATATTTGGCCTTTTGTGACTGAAATATTTCACTCAGCATAATGTTGTCCAGGATCATCCACTTTGTGTAATATTTCATGAGTTTCTTGTTTTTCAATGCTGCATAGTATTTCATTGTGCGAATACACCAGAGCTTCTCTATCCACCACAACAATGTAAATAAATAACCCAATTAAAAAATGGACACAGGATATGAACACACACTTCACCAAAGAAGACATTCAGATGGCAAACAAACACATAATGTTCAAAATCCCTTGCTCTAAGACAGATGCAAATCAAAACAACTGTGAGATAACATCTTACCCCAGTAAGAATAGCAAAATTTAGCAGAACAGCGAACATCAAATGTTTGCAAGGTTGTGGAGAAACTGGAACCCTTTTTCACTGTTGGTGGGAGTATAAAATAGTGCAACCACTCTGGAAGGTTGTATGATGCTTTCTCCAAAAGTTGGAAATAGAAATACCAATTGACCTAGCAATTCCACTTCTGAGAATGTACCCTAAAGACACCGTAACTGCCACCCAAGCAGATATACGCACACCCATGTTTACTGCGGCTTTTTTTTCCAGCAAAGAGCTGGAAACAACTCAAGTGTCCATCAACAAATGAATGGATAGAGAAGTTCTGTCCAAGACCTTTTAAAATTATATGAAGCTGAAATGTTACTTTAAATACAAAAGTACTCCTGATCCAATGATATTTTCAATTAGTTTATATACATGTGAAAGTTGGACAATGAATAAGGAAAATAAAAAGAATTTATACCTTTGATAATTGGCTTTGCCAAAAATATTAAATATATCAACAACTGTCAAAAGAACAAACAAATCTGTCCTGGACAAAGAGCATAAAAAATACTCCTCAGCAACAAGTATGGTGATATTTCGTCTCAAACACTCTAGGAATGTGATCATGGGAGACTAGTCCCTGGAAAAAGGTAACATGGTTGGAAAAGTAGAGAGTCAGAAAATGGGAGAAAAACCTTAATACAATGAACTGACACAGAGACTGTAACAGTCATTTTATGCACAGGAGACTGTGAGGATGGTGCATCAGGCAGGACTTTACTTAACCATCCAAACAATCTGAGTCAACACCAAAATGGAATTAATTCTTTTCTTTCCAAGCTTCATTGGCAGTTTTTCATTTTGGAGATATTATAACTTACTCTAATGAATTCTTTTTATTTTTTATTTTAATTGAGATTTTAACAAGAGTTTATAGAGAATTTGGATTTCCATTCATTCATTGTTGCACAAAATGGAATTCATTCTCGAACTCACTATTGTAGATGTCTGTAAATGAGATGGAAATTACAGGCTTGGTGATAAAAATGAGACAGGAGAGTGAATGACTGAATTTTGTACAATTAATGATTTATCTATTCTAATTACCTTGTTCAAAAAAATGCAAATGGTACCCCTACACAAGGAATTCACTTGATGGACTACACAGGACTGGCCATATCTGTGCAAAGAATCACTGGAGAAACTCAGTGTGTTGTTGTTGATTGCCTTCAAGTCGAACACAACTCATAGTAACCCTATGAACAAAAGGCCTGAAGCCTTTCTATAACAATCGACATTTATCAAAGTTCATAAAGTTGCCAGAGGCATGGTACTTAAGAAGTGGATGCCACTTCTGCTTCTAAGAGATGCTCAATACCAGAAGTCAAAACCAGGTAAGGTACTATGGAATGAGCCATCCATTGTTCCCATGCAAGTTCAAACTAAAGCTGAAGAAAATAAAAATAAATCTGCAAGAACCAAAATACTACCTTGAGTTTATCCCACCTCAGTTTAAAAAGCATCTTACAAATAGGTTTGAAGCATTGAATATTTATGATCAAAGACCAAATGAGTTGTAACATGACATCAAGGATATCATCCATGAAAATAGCAAAAGGTCATTACAAAGACAGAGGCAAAAGAAAAAACCAAAATGGATGTCAGAAGAGACTGAGAACATCAATATGCCAAAACAAACAGAAGAAATGATGAAGTAAAGGAGAAGACAGAAGATTCAAAAGACAGCTCCAGAAGACTAAGGAAATGTGCAAAGAGCTGGGGTTAGAAAATAAAGGTGGGGGTGGAATTCACTGGGCATTTCTCAAGCTAATAATACAACTGAAAAACTAATTCAAGCCTCAACTCACAAAACAAAAGGATGTTACGGGTAAAATCTTGAATGATCCAGGAAGCATTAAACGATAATGGAGGAATACAGAATCACTGTATCAAAAAGAACTGACTCAACTACAATCCCAGAGGTGCACGGTTTGAATCCACCAGATGCTCTGCCGGGGAAGGAGGGGCAATCTCCTCCTGTACCAGTCAGATCTGATTTGACGGTACATGCACACAAAAATAATAAAATTAAATTTAAAAAAAAAGAACTGACTGACACAGAACCATTTCAGGAAGTAGCATACGACCAAGAAACAAAAGTAATGAAAGAAGTTGTACAAGTTATACTAAAGGCACTGGGGAAAAGAATAAGGCCCCAAGAATTGATGGGATATTAACATGTTTCAGAGATTAAATTCTGCCAGACATGCTCACTAGTTTGTGCCAAGCAATTTGGAAGCCAGTTATCTGTTCAACTGGAAGAGATCCCTATTTGTTCCCATCATCAAAAAAGGTGATCCAACAGAATGTGAAAATTTTCAAACAGTATCACACACAAGTAAAATCTTGCTGAAAATTATCCAAAAATGGCTGTAAAAATACATCAAGAGAGCACTGCCAGAAATCAAAGCTGGATTCAGAAGAGGCGATAGCATCAAGGGAAATCACTGCTGATGTTAGACATAGCTTGGCAGAAAGAATACCAGAAGGATGTTTGTTTTGTGATTTATTGATTATGTAAAGGATCATAATAAATTACAGCTAATATTGAAAAGAATGAGAATTGCAGAACATTAAATCATGCTCATGTGAACTTCTATACCTAGAAGTTGTTGTGCAAACAATGGAAAGGAATACTGTATGATTTAAAATCAAGAAAGGTGTGCGTCACAGCTGCATCCTTTCTCCTTATCTATTCAATATCTATGCAGAACAAATTATTCAGGAAGCTAGACTCAAAGGAAAAAAAACAACAAAAACGTGGCATCAGGATCAGAGCCAAGACTCTTCAATGACCTGTGTTACACAAATAACCCAATCTTGCTTGCTGAAAGCAATGAGGACTTGAGGCACTTGCTGTAGAAGATCAAAGACTACAGCCTTTAATATGGACTACATCTCAATATTAAGAAAACAAAAACCCTCACTACTGGGCCAAGAGGCAACATCATGAGAGGAGAAAAATCTGAAATTCACAATTATTTCATTTTACTTGGATTCACAACCAACACCTAGAGTAACAGCAGTCAAGAAATCAAAAGATGCCTTTTATAAGGGAAATCTGCTGTTATGGATTTTTCCCAAGATTCTGAGAACCAGCAATGCCAATTTAAAGATTAAGGGCAACTGATAAAAGTCTTCTCAACTATTTCTCAAGCATCTGAAAGTTGTGCAATAAATAAGGATGACAAAAGAAGAATCAAAGCTTTTTGAGTTATGGTGTTGAAGGAGTTCTGAATGAACAAAACAAATATGCCTTACAGAAAGTGCAGTCAAGGTACTACTTAGAGGCAAGGATGAGGAAACTTGTGTACATTAGGCATGTTGTTAGGAATGGGTTGTTGTTGTTATGTGCCGTCGAGTCGCCTGCGACTCATAGGAATGGGTAGTCCTTGGAAAAAGACATCATGCTTGGAAAGGCAGAGGGTCAGCAAAGTGAGGGAGACTGTGAACAAGATGGACTGACACAGCAATTGCAGCACTGGGATCCAGTATATCAAGGATGGTGAGGATGGTGCAGGATAGGGCAGGGTTCAGATCCATTGTTCACTGAGTCACTATGAGTCGTTGTCGACTCAACAAGTACCTAACAACAATAATATGTATATTAGTCCTACGTGCTTCATTTTAAGGGGACTGTTTCTTATATTCTCTGGGTGACTCAGCTGGTAACTGAAGTATCAGTGACATACCTCTAGCATCACAGAAACATGCAAGCCTCAAGCTGCAATACTGAAGAATTCTATGGGTAAAATACTGGACACAGAAAGCAACAAAAGACAACAGAAGAAATACAGAGTCACTGAGCCAAAAAGAATAGGTCAACACTGAATCAACTTAGAAAATAGCATATGATTCGGGCACCAATAAACAGTGTCTTAGAAACTGTTTTAATACCCACTGAGGCATATCACTGAGCATGCTCATAGTATCTTCCAAGAAATTTGGAAGGCATCTACTTGTCCAACAAATTGGAATAAATGTATATGTATACTTGTGCACATTCCCAAAAAAGTGTGATCTAACAGAATACAAAAATTACTGAACAGGATCATTACTATTAGATGCAAGTTTAATCTTGCTGAAGAATATTTTTAAAAAGCTAAAACAATACATTTAGAGAGATCTTCCAGAAATTCAAAAGAGGCCTTGAACAAGGGTTATCATTGCTGATGTTGGGAGGTTTTGCTGAAAACAAAAAATACAAGAAAGATGTTTACTTGAGCTTTATTGATTAAGCAAAGGCATTTGACTGTATGGATCATAATAAATCATAGAGAATACTGAACATAATGGAATCCTTTTCCATTCCAGAACACTTATTTTGTTTATTTGAAATTGATACATAGCATAGACCAAGAAGCAATTGTTCATAAAGAACGGAAGACTGCACACTTTAAATCATGAAAGGTGTATGTCAGGGTTATATCTTTTCTCCGTACATATCAGAATCTATACAGAAGAAATAATTTGTGAAGCTGGACTGTATGAAGAATGTGGCATCAGGATTGGTGGAAGGCTCATTAGCAACCTGCAATATGCAGATGACACAACCTTGCTTGCTGAAAATCAAGACATGAAGCATTTGCCAAAGAAGATGAAAGACTGTAGCCTTCTATATGCATTGTTTTTTGTTGTTGTTGTGTACTATAGAGTTGGAACTGACCCATAGATGACCCTCCGGTGGGTTTTCAGAGGCAGTTAATCACACAGAAGACTGCCCATCGTTCTCCTGTGGAGCAGCTGGTGGCTTCAAACTGCATGCCTTCAGGATTTCAGTGCAACTTCTTGCCACTAGACCACTAGAGCTATATGTGTTACACTTCAAAAAACAAAAATACAACTGAACCAATAGGCATAGACAAGAGAGATGGGGGGAAAAATTGGTGTTGCCAATGATTTAATTCTACTTGAATCCACAATAAACACTCAAGGTTGGTTGTTAGGTTGTTGTTATCTATTGTTGAGTCAGAATCAACTCATAGCTGATCCTCTAGTAAGTTTTCAGCGGCTGTAAATCACGCAGGAGGAGACTGTATACCTTTCTCCCACAAAGCAGCTAGTAGATTCGAACCATGTGCCTTTGAGTTGGCACTGCAACCCCTGACCACTAAGCCACCAGAGCTTAGTAGGACTAAAAATATCCAAAGACATGTTGCAGTGTTTATTCAGTGTGGATCTGTTACCTCTCTCGTGAAGCAGCAGCTGAGGATACACGGCCAACGATAAACCCAAGGAGTTAAGAATGAGAACAACATATTAATTTGAAGGTGGTAGGACAGGATGGTTCTGTGGTACAGTTTAAAATTAAGAGATATACACCACTTAGTAAACTAAAGAAAGCTTATTATTGTGAACGGCAGGGTTTGTCAATGAGGCAGATTAGATTCCAATTTGACAGGCAGCCCATTGATAAATCAGATAAACCTGACAGTTAGAAATGGAGGATGAAGATACAGCTGATGCGTTCCAGCAGCAGAAAGGAGATGTCTTCTAAAAATAGAGGATCCTGCTGTTTCACTGCAGAACTGATCCTACAGACCAAGAATACATTTTCAATTAAAAAAAACACAATTTGGTTCCAGCAAATTCTGATGACTCCAGTATAGTTTTCTCTCTTCTTTCATTTCCCCTTCCCTATTCTTTTATTGAACAAATAATGTGTCTTGGAGAGGGTGTAGTCAGAGTGCTCTTTGGAGGCAAAAATGGTGAGATTTCGCCTCACAGTCTTTTGGGGGTATACTGTTAGAAGGGGCTATTCTTTGAAGAAGGATGTTTAGAAGAGTAGAGGGCCACTGAAGGAGAGGAAGATCCTCGACCAGGTGAATTGATGCGGTGACTGCAGCAATGGGCTCTTGTGTGTCAGGAAGTGTGAGGATGGCGCAGGATAGAACAGGGTCACTCAGAATTGTAATCAACTTGACAGCACCTAACAATGACTACAATAATTCCTTTATTGTACATAAGTAACTGGTGCACGTGTATATCCATATTGCAGGTTTAGGGGTTTTTTTTATCAACTAAATGGTCAATGGAATGTTTTGATCAATATCAAGTGGAGATGGGATGGGGAAAAATACTGGTTCTGTGAAAATAAATTCCCCTATGTGGCATGCTTATTCAGTTCTTTATGTTCGATATGTTTTGCTTTTACTATTTAACAGAAAACATAAAAGAAAAATCCTTACATACCTTGTTTGATTGGAGAATTTTAATGATTTTTCATTTATCATTGTAAAACCAAGGATAATTTTATAATGTTTTTTGTACGTAGCTGCTCCATGTACAGTAATCTGTCTTTAAGTAGGGGGAAATTATTATTGCTGTTGTTATGTGCTGTCGAGTCCCCTGCAACCCATAAAGACCCTATGTACAGCAGCTCTGAACTCTGCCCTGTCCTGAGCCAGACTCACCAATTCCGACACACCAACCCCCATTGCTGCAGTTACTGTATCAATCCATTTCATTAGGAGTTTTCCTCTCCTGCACTCTCCCTCCACCCTTCCAAGCATGATCAGTCACTCTTGGCCACCTGCCAAAATGACGTGAGACAGAGCTTCAAAATCTTAGCTTCTAAGGGTTTCACTCTCTTCACAACAGACCTATATTTTTTTCTTGGCAGTCCATGGTATGTTCATGACTTGTCTCCAGGACAATTTGAAGCCATCAATTCTTCTTCTGTCATCCTTAGTCATTGTCCAGCTCTCTGATGGTCAGCACGTAATTGCAAAGACCATGGCATGGATTAGACACACCTTTGTCTCTAGATAGCCACCACTGCTTTTAGCACTCTGGAGAGGTCCCTGAGAGTAGATTTTCCCAATGCTATTCGTCTTTTGATTTCCTGACTGCTGGTGTTAAGAGTGTTGATTGTGGAGCCAAGTAAGCTGTAATTGTTAACAATCTCAATCTCTTCTCCATCTATCATGGTGCTACCAATGGGCCCAGTGGTGAGAATCTTTGTCTTCTTGATATTAAGCTTCAATCCATACTGAAGACTATAGTCCTTGATCTTCTGCAGCTAGTGCTTCAGGTCTTCTTCAGTTTGAGCAAGGAAGGTTATATCATCTGCATAACATAGCTGTTGATAAGTTTACCTCCAATTCTGATGCCATATTCCTCCTCATAAAGCCCTGATTCCCAAATGATCTGTTCTACATATAGATTGAAAAGGTATGGAGACAGGATGCATCCCTGACACACTCCTTTCCTGATTTTTAACCATGCCATTTCCCTGCTTTAGTCTGAGGATTGCTTCCTGGTCCAAGTAGAGGTTTCAAATAAGCACAATTAAGTGTTCTGGATTCCCATTTTCCTCAAGGTTAGCCACAATTCATTATGATCCAAACAGTCAAATTCCTTTGGATAGGTGTAAATTGAAAGGAATCCCTTCAAGTCAAGCGTCTTGTTTAAATAAACTTCTTATTTTTTAAAAAAGGTAACGATGTGTTGTACTGGGTAAATCTGCTGTCAAGAACCTCTTAAAAGTGCAAAAAAACAAGAATGTTAGTCTAAAGACTAAGATGCACCTGCCCAAGCCATGGTATTTTCAGTTGCTTTTTACTCATGTGAAAGTTGGACAAGTAAGACTGAGGAATTGTGGTGTTGCTAAAGAGTACTGAATATGTCAATGGACTGCAAAAAAAAATAAATTTAAAAAAAATAATAAATAAATAAATCTGTCTTGGAGAATGTGCAATGAGGGTGCAGGTGGTAAAATGCTGTCTCACACGTTTTGGGCATGCTATCAAGGGAGGTCAGTCTTCGGACAACATCATACTTGGAAAAGCAGAGGGTCAATAAAAGAAGAAGGTATCCAAGGAGATAGACTGAAACAGTGAATACAGCAATAGCCTTGAGCATAGTAGAGATTGTGAGAATGGTGAAGGATAAGGCATGGTTCAGTCTATTGCCCACTGGGTCACTATCAGTTATAGCTGACTTTATAGCACTGAGTAACACAACATCTCTTGTAGACTGGCTACCATCAGTCTCATCAGATTCACCAGCCCTTAACAACAGAGCGTTTTCTAAAGAACTCTAGTGGTATGTTGGTTAAGAGCTTAGCAGCTTGGAAACAACCTAAACGCCCATCAACAAACGAATGGATAGAGAAGATGTGGTATATTCACGCAATGGAATACTACACTGCATTGAAAAACAAGGAACTCATGCAATATTATTCCAAATGGGTGACTCTGGAGGACATTATGCTGAATGAAGTATCTCAGTCACAAAAGGACAAATATGCATGGTGCCACTGCTGTAAAACAGGACTGATCTTGGGGTTGGGGAGAGACTGAGAAAGTTGGGTTCAATAATGTATACTGCATTGAAACAGGTAAGGGAGAAAACTGTTTAAAAGGGATATGTGATTAAGTATTTTTGTCATGACAGAGCGAAGGCTACATGGTGGAGTGAACCTGGGGGCGGGTTTGTAGAACAATGAAAGAATTTTTCTCTTACTTTTCCAAGAGGGTAGTGTACTAGGGGGGAGGGTTGAAGAGTGCAACAATGAATGAATGTAAATCCCAAGTCTCTGTAAATTTTTACTGAAATAATAAATTTAAATTAAAAAAAAGATATTTTCAATGAATACATCTTTCATTGTACAAAAAAAAAGAGCTTAGCACCTAACTGAAAGAAAGGTTGACAATTACCAACTTCTAAATGAGATAAAGATATGGCAATTGGCTTACTTAAGGATTACAGCTTTGGAATCACTGAGTCAAAATCTGTTTCAACAGCAAAGAGGAGGTACAGGATCATCTAAGACCAAGTCTAGGGGATTATCTTTAAGAATATTTAATTGTCTTTGAAGGAGGCAGCACATTCTTCATTAATGTGCATCTTTGATTACTTCTCATCTGTTTACTTTGGAAAGTCTTTTTTTTAACTGATTCTCTTTCCTACTGCTTTTACTCTCCTGCCAGCAAGAGCTTCCCAATCCTCAATTTTGTTAGCAAAAATAAAAATCCTTACACTTAAACATTACCATCACTCTCCTTTCTCTGCTTTCTCTCCATTAAACCAGCCACTCAAGCCAAAGGAAGGAATACAAGTGGCCCTCCTAACACAAGGGCATGAGCAGTTTCTCTAATTGGCTTCCTAAACTGGAAAATGCTGTGGTCAATGTGACACTGAGTTAAAGTTCTTTCTAGTTTTAGCAATCTTTAATAGAAGAGGAAGACTCCCAAGGTGACGGATTGACACGGTGACTTCAGCAATGAGCTCTAGTGTGTCAGAGAGATGATGAGGATGGCACAAAATAGGACAGGGTTCAGTTTGGCTATTCAGAGTCATTATGAGTCATACTCACCTTACCAACATCTAACAACAATAAAAGAACTACTACACCAGATGAACTACACCATTACACAAGATATCAAAAATATCATCCATGAAGAGAGTGAAAGATAATTACAAAAACAGGAGAAAGAAAAGATCAAAATGGTTATCACAAGAGCTCCTGAAAACTACACCAGAATAATGGTGAGGCTTTGCTTCACATACATTGGACATATTGCTAGGAGGTGCCTATTCCTTGAAGAAGGACATGATGTTGGGAAGGGTGGAGGGTCAGCAAAGGAGAGGAAGACCCTAAGCCAGGTGGATTGACAAGGTGACTGCTGCAGTGGGCTCTTGTATGTCAGGAAGTGTGAGGATGGCACAGGAAAGAACTTGTTTCAAATCTTTTGTTCATAGGACTGCTATGAGTCATACTCGACTCGATGGCACCTAACAACACAACAATTGAGGGGCCAAAACAAAGGGAAGAAATGATAATGGAAAGAACAGATGGTACTGAGGTGTTTTAGTTCAGTTTATACAGTAAGATGATAAGGAATGCACGAGACAGGACAGGGTATGTATTTGTTGTTTATAGGGTCGCTATGAGTTGTGCCTGACCCAACAGCCCTGAACAACAAGAGAACTAAGTTGTACACAAGTATGCCTGCCAAGACAAAATGAAATATTGTCACAAATTTTTCAGGCTACTTTGTTTAGTATTGCAGGGAGGGGAAACTGGAATGGAGAGGAAGATTAATTTTTTTGCAGCTAAAAAGACCTAGAGTCCCAAAAGTTATTCAATCAAGACCTTGAGCAAAATACTTATCTTAAGCCTGATTCTTCATCTTTAAAGAGATCTTACATTTTGCATAATTTTTAAAAAGAACTGAAAATACACTTATCTGATGCAATTTCTCAAGATGTTGTTCTTCTATAAATGTAACTGAAGTAACATACAAAGGAATACCACTGAACTTTGGGAAATGTGAATAGATTCAACTTTTCAACAACCCTAAAGGTAGCAGAATAAGGTAGGTGTGACTAAGGTAGGTGTGCTCCCCTAAATTCTACCTAGACGATCTTCCTAAATTACAACTCAGGTCCCAGTATCTCAACTTTCTATTTGACATGTCAGGTCAACAAGCTCATACAGTCTATTAAGCACGAAATGTGCTAAATACTATGCAAGGCAAAGAACAGAGGCCATTACAAAGTACGCTTTTTCTAAATATTCATATAACTTAATCCTAGACAGCAGAGTTAATATTATCACCACCACCATCAGATTATCCTCTCTTTTTTAAATTAAGCGAATGAGGCTCAACATATAAATAGTTTCCCCAAGGTCACACAGCTAATTAGGAGCCAAGTCTAGTCTTTCTGAGAGATACCTTAATTCACCTCATTTGTCTCTAGGGAGCTCTGGTGGTGTTATCTGTAGGTTATTGAGCTGCTAATACAAAGGCACCTAGTTATTCAAATCCACCAGCAGCTCTGCAGGAGAAGGATGGACAATCTTCTCCAGCTTTCTAAAGGTTGCTATGCATCAGAGAGCTGGACAATGACAAAGAAGAATCGATGTCTTTGAATTGTGGTGTTGGACAAGAGTACTGAAAAGACCAAAAATCCTCACTACTAGGTCAATAGGCAGTGTCATGAAAGATGAATAAAAGATTGAAGTTGTTAACAATTTCATCTTGCTCAGATCCACAATAAATACCCTTGCCAACGGCAATCAGAAAATCAAAAGGCGAGCTGCACTGGGGAAATCATCAAGGACTTCTCCAGACTACTAAAGGGTAAAGTTGTCAGGCTAGAGACTAAGGTGTGGCTGATTCAGGCCATGGTCTTTTCAAGCGCTTGCTATGACTCTGAGAGATGAACAATGACTAAGGATAACAGAAGAAAAACTGATGCCTCTGAGCTGTGGTGCTGAAGAAGAGTACTGAACATACCATAAATTGCCAAGGGAACAAACATTATCTGTTCTGGAGAGAAACCGGGTTGTGCCTTGGAGGCAAGGATTTTGATATACACCTCATACACTTTGGGCACGTTTTCAGGAGGGGTTAGTCTTTGTAGAGAGACAACATGCTTGGAAGGGTGGAGAGATGGTGCAGGAGAGAAAGACCCTAGAGGAGATGGAATGACACAGTGCTTGGGGTCAGATGGGTCAGGAACAGTGAGGTTGGTTCAGGATAGAGCAAGGTTCGGAGCTGTTGTTCATCTGAGTCACTATGAGTTGTATCTGACTCAATGGTACATAACATCAATACTACGTTCCAGGATAAAGGGCAAAATGTATAACCCACTTGTTCAAAGAACAGGCCTGAAATTGGTTTCCTTTAATCTCAGCTCTCCCTCATTAACTACATAACTTGCATAAATTAACTATAGTCTATGCTTCCATTGTCCTTAGTAGAAACTGGGTTAATAATTAAATGATATTCATAAAGGGTTTAGCACAATGTATAATGTCCACTAAGCACTTGAACGTGAGCTACTTTCATTATTCCAGGTTCTGAGGACAGAGAAGTGAATCTGACAAAAACTTTGGCCTCAAGAGTTTACACTCTTGTAGAAGGCATATAAACTAACAATTGTTGTAGCTACTTCAAACTGTGATGTGTACTATAAAAAAAAATTATTCATAATCATGAGTTGTAGGAAGTTACTTTTTGACTGAGTGGTCAAAACGAGATTCTCTGCAACCAAATTAAAACGTTAGCTTGAACGCCAAGAATGAATCGGATATAAGTTATGAAACTATGTCATCTTCCAGGTGGAAAAAGATGGAAGGCGACATGGCACAAGTGGGTAAGAGGTCAGCAGGGAATAGGCCACCCTCTTAAAACAAGGCAATATGGTAGAGTGTCTCGTATTCACACAAAAAGGCTAGGAACCCACTAGAGGACGTTAAACAAGAGGAAAGGTACATGATCGATTTAAACATTTTGAAGTGTCCCTTTGACTCCTGCAGTGTTAAGAGCGGGCTGTCAGAGGCAAGGGTGACAGCGGAGAAAGTCCAGTTCAGAGGCTGCTGCTCGTGTCCAGGTTTGAGAGCTCAAACACCAAGACTCCCAGGAGCGCGAACAGGAGGAGGAACAAGTGCACCCTCAAGGAATAGAAAAACTAAGGCACTGAAGCCGGAAGGTGTGGCCCGGGTCCCGCCCATCCTAGTGGTCTCCGCTCCCGCTGAGAAGCGAGGACAACGTCTCCCTCGGTCCGGCGCTCGCTCCAGGCCGCGCCCTCGGCCCGCGCCCGGCCGGCCTGACCCGGGACCAGCCCCCCAAGCCGCCCTCCACACCCGGCCCGGGCCCAGGTCACGCTCGCTCGTCGCAACGCGGACTGCACGGCTCACCCGGATGCCCTGCAGCACCCGGACCCGTTCCTCCTCGTCCATGCCGAAGGTCACTCTGCGGGACTCGCTGCTCTCGGCGCTCCCCATGGCACACACCCTGCGCTGCACGGCCACCTGACAGACGCGCCCACCCGGCTGCCGCGCCTCCAGCACGTTTCTGCACTCGCGGCTGCCGCCTCTGCCCACCTGCCCGCACACGCAAACAACACCACGTCCTATTGGCTCCGGCGGGGCTCACGCAATCGCGGGCGCACGGCCGCAGGGCTTTGTGGGGGTTCAAGTCCGCTCCCTGGTGGGGGCGGGGACCATGCGGCCGGTGGGCGGCC
>NW_006399911.1:4047139-4049026 GCF_000299155.1 Elephantulus edwardii | reverse complement strand
GGGGGGGGGGGCCTCGGAGGACCTGGCTGAGAAGCGGGAGGTGGTCATCACGTACCCACTTGGAAAAGCTAGCCTTTCAAAAGGAGCTAGGATGATAGGCTGCCAAGAAGACTATATCCAATCTCTCATATTGAGAGGCACTCATAATCGTACCAGCAATCAGGAGATCAGGAAACATTGCGTGGAGAAGGTTGGCTGTCAGGGACCTCTCCAAAATATCGAGGAGCAATGATGTCACTTTAAAGACTATGGTGCGCCTGATTCAAGCCATGGTCATTTAAGTCACTTGCTTTACATCTGAGAACTGGACAAGGAACAAGAATGATAAATGTCATTGCCCTTGAGTTGCGGTGTTGGAAAAGATGAACATTCCATGGACCGCCAAAATGACCAACAGGTGTGTCTTGGAAAAAGTGCAGCCAGGTGCTCCTTGAAAGCAAAGACTGGCAAAGCTTCCCTCTCTCACAGTTGGGCATGCAGCTAGGAGAGACTATTCCTTGAAAAGGGAAAGGTGGTTGGAAAGGTGGAGGGTCAGCAGAGAGGAAGACCCACAACGGGATGAACTGACACTGTGACTGCAGCAGTGGGCTTAACTCTGTCCGAGATGATGAAGATGGCACAGAACAAGGACAGAGTTCAGGTCTGTTGTTCAGAGAGTCCCTATGGCATATTCTTGACTCGACAGCACCTAACACAATAATCATTGTCCTATTACTGTTGTTAGACTTTATCCTGTAGATACGGGCCCAATGCCGCGTCCTGCACCACAATCACAATCGCCATGACCACATTATGCAGCCTCTGTGTCAATCCATCGGGTTGAAGATCTTTCTCTTCTTGGCTCATCTTCGACTTTATCAGGCATAAATATCAGGGGTGTCCCTTCCACGGGACACCTCCCCCCGCCCCCCCATATAACTTGTCCAGAGATAAGACAAGTCCTCAGTTTCCTTGCTTTTAAGATGTGTTCTGCCTGTACTTCTTCCAAGATAGTCATTCGTTTTTCTAGGGTATATTCCATATTCTTCAGCAGCACTGTAATATAAATCCATCATTTCTCTTCATCCTACGTTATTCACTGTCCAGCTTTCACATGAATATGAGGCTGTTGAAAATGCTATGCTTGGGTGAGAGGGCACTTCGGTTCTCAAAATGGCAGCTTTGTTTTTTAATTCTGTCAGTCTTTTTCCAAACAGGTGTGCCTAGTGTAATGTGTCATTTTATTTCTTCACTGAAGCATCTGATTGTGGACCTAGTCAAAACTAAATCCTTACCAACTTCAATTATTTTACTCCCATTTGTCATTTTGTCAATTGTTAAGTCCAATTGTAAGGATTTTTGCTTGCTTTATGATGAAGTGTAATCCATGCAGAAAGTTTAAGGATTTAGTCCTCTTTGCTTTCAACAATCAAGATTTGCCATCTGCATGCCACAAGTTAACAAATCTTCCTCTAACCTTAAAGCCATGTTATTCTTTACATAATTCAATTTGTCTTACTATTTGCTCAGCATATAGATTAAGTATGGTGAAAAGATTCAACCAAGGCACACAGCATTCCTGAATTTAAATTTACATTATCCCCCTATTCTATTTAAATAACTACTTCTTGGTTTATGTTTTTCATTAATTCCTTCAGTACAGCTTAGACTTCCTCCTTCAATGCCATCTGTTCTCAATGATATGCTGCCCATTGAGATGTTGACCAAGCTTTTTTGATTACTCCATGTTCCCTTAATTTTTTAAGCTTTGTTCAGTATTTGGTCCATTGAAGTCTTATTGTAACGTGAGGCTTGAATTTGTTCCTCAGTTCTTTTGTCTCAGAAAATAGAAGGAATATTTCTCCTTTTTTTTCAAACTGGACATTTTACACATTTTATTATACTTTG
>NW_006399911.1:4024799-4047039 GCF_000299155.1 Elephantulus edwardii | reverse complement strand
ATAATGTTTTATAATATTAATTACAATTGATGAAAACCTTTTCTCAAAACGTCACTGAGATGTACCTGGTCCTTCACCCACTTATCTCTGCCATCCTAATTTGATTTTTCCTTGCCTCTCCTTTCTTCTCCCTTTCTTCCCTTCCCTCTCCCTATTTGAATAGTTATGCATGTCCTGTTCTAAGTTGTTCTGCTCTCTTAATGTGTCCTTTCTTCTATTTTTAGCTACTCTATAGTCAAAACAAACGGGAACTCTGGTGGCTTAGTGGCAAGAAGCTGCGCTGCAATCCTGAAAGGAAGCCGGTTGAGGCCACTACCTGCTGTGTGAGGGAAGGATAAGCAATTTCCTCTCATGCAATTAACTGCTCTGAAAACCCACTGGAGGGTCAGATATGGGTTGGTTCCAACTCTATGGTATACGGCAATAATAATAATAGTCAAATCAGAGTTCAGAGTTTCTTCTGACATCCAACATGGTTTTTTCTTCACTTTCTACTCTTTAATCTCCCTTTGCTTTCTTCATCTGTCATATCTTATCCCACAATCAATTTGATCTTTGGTCATTGACTAGAGAACTGAAAATGGGATATGTGGCACAGGGACATGAACTTCTCTCTGAAAGGGCCAAAGGGAGTGAGAATAGCACAGGCCCTCACCACCCCAGAGCACAAATCAGATAAAGAGCCCATAACCCAGCTGCATGGGGCTTCTAGAGCCACACCAGCAGCAAGAGGTTCAATTATTCATTGTTGACTCACAGACTTTATTTACAGTTGTGGTTCCAAAAGTGGGGTTTATTAGGGAAACAGATTGGGGAGTGGGCAAGACAAAGAATATCTCACAATACAAGGACAAAGCTAGTCCAGTAATTCTAAGACAGATTAATATCAAAACACAATTCCTTAAATAGAAAGTCCTGATTTCAGTGCAGAAGTCAAATCCAAATCGTCCAGCAAGTTTTCTCTCAGAGCAGTTACAAGTCAGCTTCCCCTTAAGTCATCCCGCAGGAATATCAAAACCTTTAAATACAGCCTTTCTCTTATGGCTCCTCTGGTTACACCTTGCCACAGTTTCTCCACAGCAGTGTCACAGTCTCTCCACCACCATCACCAGATTCTTGTCATTAGAGTCTTCCTCAAGTCTTGCTTGCAAGTGTGGGAAGCACTCATTCATACTCACTGACACTCACTCTCTCTTTGTCATCCTAATCTCACAGCTCTTGATGATTTACAAGAACATGTGTCTGTATTTAAGGTAGCTGGTTACCAGAGAGAGCAAATGCAATGGCTAAAGAAAGACAATTTACTTCACAGCTGAATTCTATCAAACAATCGAGAAGATCTATCACCAATTCTACTTAAATTATTTCAAAAAATAGAGGAAGAAATACTTCCAGAGTCATTCTATGAAGTAAATATAACCCTAATACCAAACCAGGCAGAAGTCTCCAAAGAATAAAACTAGAGACTAATATCTCTCCTGAGTATGGAACCAAAAATACTTAACAAAATCCTGGAAATAGAATCCAAAAGCACATCGAATAAATATAATCATGATCAAGTGGGATTCATAAGAGGTATTCAAGGGTGGTTCAACATAAGAAAAAAGATCAATGTAATTCATCACATTAACAAAGCAAATAACAAGAACCACATGATCCTAGCAATTGATGTAGAAAAGGCTTTCAACAAAATCCAACATCCCTACTTGATTAAGACACTCAGCAAAATAGGAATAGAAGGGAATTTCCTCAACATTGTGTAAAGTATATATGCAAAACCAAAAGCCATTATCATTCTCAATGGAGAAAGAATAAAAACATTCTCTTTGCAAAGAGGGACGAGACAAGGATGCCCACTGTCACCACTCCTACTCAATTTGTACTAAAAGTGCTTGCTAAGGCAATACATCAAGAGAAGGAAATAAAAGGCATCCGGATCTGCAAAGAGGCAGTTAAACTGTCACTATATGCAGATGATATGATAATGTACACAGAAAACCCCCCAAGAGACTCAACACAACAAACAAAACTGTTAGGGCTAGTAGACGAGTTTAGTAGAGTGGGAGGATACAAGATCAAAACCCAAAAATCAGTGGGATTCTTCTACAGTAACAAAATACAGAGAATGAAACCAAGAAAGCAATACCATTTACAATAGCCAATCACAAGTTGAGATATTAAGGAATAAATCTAATGAGAGATACAAAAGATATTTACAAAGAAAACTACAAAACACTCAAGAACAGAAGACCTAAATGGGAAAACATTCCTTGTTCATTAATAGGAAGACTCAAAATAGTGAAAATGACAATCCAACCCAAAGCAATCTACATGTTTAACACAATCCCAGTACAGATACCAAATTCATTTTTAAAAGAGATCAAAAGACAGTTGTCAAGTTTATTTGGAAGGGAAAGAAACCCCAAATAATCAAACCACTTCTAAAAGACAAAAATGAAGTGGGAGGCAACGCTCTCCCTGACCTCAAAAACCTACCAAAACCGCCTGGTACTGGTTCAAGGACAGACACATAGACCAATGGAACAGAATTGAAAACCCGGAAATTAACCCATCTATCTATGATCAACTGATATTCGACAAGGAAACAAAATCTATCTCATGGGGAAATGACAACCTCTTCAACAAATAGTGCTGGCAAAACTGGACTGCTACCTGCAGAAAGCCAAAGCAGGATCCAATCCTCAAATCATGCACAAAAAATTAACTCAAGATAGATCAGAAATCTAGGGGTAAAGCCCCAAACCATAAAAAGCATAACGGAAGAAATGGGACCATGCTTACAAGACCGAGCCTGTAGTATAAAGAGGCTGACAAATACAGCCAGAAATGCACAACCAGGGAAGGATAAAATTGATGAGCTTCTAAAGATTAAATCCTTGTGTGCATCAAAACCATTTTCCAATAGGGTGATAAAGAAGACCTACTGACTGGGAAAAACATTTGGCAATACTATCTCAGACAAGGGTCCCATAACAGAACCTTACAGAATACTTGCAGGGCACCTGCAAGAAAAAGACTCATAACCAAATTACAAAATAAGCAAAAGACATAGAAAATATTTGAATGGCCAACAGGTACATGAAGAAATCCTCAAAATCACTGGCAATAAGAAAGATCCAAATAAAAACTACAGTGAGATACTATCTCACTCCAGTAGCAGTGGTAAAGTTTAAGAAGACAGTAAGCAATAAATGTTGAAGAGGATGTGGTAAGAATAGGAACCATTATACAGTGTTGGTGGTATTATAAAATTATTTAACCACTCTGAAAGGCAGTTTGGTGTTGCCACAAAATGAATCACATTGAAATTCCATATGATCTACCTATTCCACTGCTAGTCATATACCCCAAGGAAATTATAACTGAGATAAAAACAGAGATCTGTACACCAATGTTCACAGCAGCATTATTCACCATCACATGAACATGGAAACAGCCCAAATGTCCAACTACAAGTGAATAGATTCAGAAATTCACACAATAAAATACTATAGAGTGCCCTTTCTACGAAGATGGTGCTGGAAGTGAAGAAGGAAGCCCCTGCCCCTCCCAATACTGAAGCCAAAACAAAGGCATTAAAGGCCAAGAAGGCAGTCCTGAAGGGCATCCACAGCCAAAAAAAAAAAAAAAAAGAAAAGAAGATCCAGATGTTACCCACCTTCCGGTGGCCTAAGATGCTGAGACTCTGAAGACAGCCCAAATATCTCTGGAAGAGCGTCCCCAGGAGAAACAAGCTCGACCATATGCCATCATCAAATTTCCCCTGACCACCGAGTCAGCCATGAAGAAGCTAGAAGATAACAACACACTCGTGTTTATTGTGGATGTCAAGGCCAACAAGCACCAAGTTAAACAAGCTGTAAAGAAGCTCTATGACATTGATGTGGCTAATGTCAACACTTTGATTAGGCCTGATGGAGAGAAGAAGGCCTGTGTTCAACTTGCTCCTGATTATGGTCCAGCTGGCTAATTCTAAATACAATTTTTTCCAACAACAAAAAAGCAAAAACAAAAACAAAAAATACTACAGAGAACCCAGGAACAAATTTGAAAAGCACTCCATAACTTGGGAGTGTCTGGAAAGCATTATGCTGAGTGAACTCAGTCTCCTAAGAACAAGCACTACATAAGACCATTATTGTCAAAATAGAAGGATAACTAGTAATGGGTATGGGGTTTTAAAGGGGGATGTGGTAGGTGCAGAGGTGTGAGAGTAGGCAGGGGGAAATCACAGATAGCACAATTTGATGGATGGAGGGAAGGGGTAATGGAAATGGAAAAGATCCCATAGGGACCTTAAAAGAAGTGGTAATGGTGAGCGTAATTCAATGGGATTAATTTCATAAAATATGATATATGGGAATGATGGTATGAAGCACAATGTGAATGAAGTAAAGTGTGAAAGACTACAAATTTTATATGGAAACCAATATAAAAGAATTTTTTTTAAAAAAAGCCAACTTTAAGCTAACACTGCAGTCATTAAATGGTCAATACATCAAATCTGTCCTTTGATAGATGGTAAATTTAGATGTTCTATACTCAAATTATCATTTTCTTCAGCTTCAACTTGAACTTAACAGAGGAGCAGTTGATAATCTACTCCACAATCATCCCCTGGCCTTGTTTTGACTGATAGTAATCAATTTCCCCATGGTTTCTTTCCACGTATGAAATCAATTTGATTTTATGTATTCTAACTGGACTATATGGAGCAGAATGTGGTGGCAGGGTTGGAGGAAGATCCATTAACAACATGCATTATGCAGATGACAGACTTTGCTTGCAGAAAGTGAAGAAAACTTGAAGCATTTGCTCCAGAAAAATCAAAGACCTTCAATACAGCTTTCAATACAGGTTGAATCTCAACATGGAAAAAACAAATCCTCACCCTGGACCAAAAGACAGCAACATGGTGGATGGAGAAAAGGTTGAAGGTATTAATGATTTAATTTTGCTTGGATCCATAATCAACACCCATGGTAACAGCAGTCAAGAAATTAAAGGACATGTTGTATTCGGAAAATCTATTGTCAAGGACCTCTCCAAAATGTTAACGGCAACTATTTCCATTTAAAGAATAAGATGCACCTGATACAAACATGGTATCCTTAATTACTTCCCACGAGATATTGAAAACCAATGATTGAAGACCAGAGGAACTGTGAGACAACATCAAAGATATTATCCATGAAGAAAGCAAAAAGTCATTACAAAGAAGGAGAAAGAAAAAAACCCAAAAATGGCTGTCAAGAGAGACTATGAAAATTGCATTAGAGCATTGAGAAGCCAAAACAAAAGGAAAAGTTACCTTCATCCATAGCCACTGGTGAGAGCGCCCAGAGCCATCAGGGGCTTTAAGCTCGTTTCCCACTGCTGTGGTGTGGACAGCTGAAACCCAGGCCCCGACAGGCACCTGGGGGGGGGGGGGAACCCAGACTCTACTTCATGCTCTGCTGGAGAAGGAGGGGCAGTCTCCTGTACCAGTCAGATCCAATTTGACGGTACACACACACACACACACACACACACACACTTTTTCTTCTTTTTTAAAAAAAGACTACTTCAGCCGTCGCGGCCCTCTGCCCGGGGCGGGCTGCACTTGGCCCTCGGCTAGGAGCGAACCGTCGCGGCCCTCAGGAGCAAGAAGGCAAGCAGCTGTAACCCAAGACCACCAGTAAGGTGATAAAGCGTCCTCCCTTCCCCCCTTTATATCTACGCCCCTGTTCAGCATGAAGAAGCCAGAGAGTCGGCATCTAATTCCCAAATCAATAAGACAGTTGGTTTAACTACTATTGGAAAATGCTTGTCATTCCTCTGTAGCATCTGGTCCCCACTGGACCCTCATCATTTCCTTCACCTGCTCCCCCCACCGACCAAACTGTGCAGCTCTGCAACTACATCCTGGCCCATCCTCACCCTTCTGCCCCCAACCCTCACCTCCTTGTACCCCCAATATGTTTTTCCCAATAAAAAAAATATTAAATAAAAATAAGGAAAAGTTACAGAAGTAAAAGAGCTGAACAGATTTCAAAAGGCAGCTCATAAAGACAAAGCAAAATAGTATAATGGAGTGTGTAAAGATCTGGAGTCAGAGAATAAAAAAGGACGAACTCACTTGGTTTTTCCCAAGCTAAAAGAACTGAAAAACAAATTCAAGCCTTGAGTTGCAATACTGAAAAATGGATGCTATGGGCACAATCCTGAATGATCCAGAAAACATCAAAAAGAAGATGGAAGAATCATTGTATCAAAAAGAATTGGTTGACACTGAAAATTTTCAGGAAATATCATATGAAAAAGAGCCAATGATAATGAAAATGAAGTTCAAGTTGCAATGAAAGCATTGGCAAATTATAAAGCCCCAGGTATCAATGGAATACCAATTGACATATTTCAACTAACACTTGAAGTCATGGATGTGCTTCCTCACCAGTTTATGCCAGGAAATTTGGATGACTGCTTCCTGACCATCTGACTAGAAGATATCCATATATTTCCCCATTCCTAAGAAAGATGATCCAACAGAGTGTTGAAATTGTAGGGAAGTTTCAATAATATCATGTGCAAGCAAAATATTGTTGAAGATCATCCAAAAACAGCTAGAACATTACATTGACAAGGAACTGCCAGAAGTTCAAGCAGCATTTAGAAGTCACTGTGGCACCAAGGATACTGCTGATGTCAGATGGATCGTGACTGAAAGCTGAGATTACCAGGAGAATGTAGATTTGTGGGTTTTTTACTGTATAAAGGAATTTGTCTAGATCATTAACAAATCATGAATTACGTTGAGAAGAATAGGAATCCCAGAATACTTAATTGTGTTCATACAGAATTTATATCTAGATCAAGAAACTTTTCCAAACAGAACAAGAGAACACTGCAGGATTTAAAATCATGAAGGGTGCACATAATGGTTGTATTCTTTCTCCATACCTAGTCAATCTGTATGCTAAGTGAATAATTCATGAAACTAGACTCTATCAAGGGGAATGTGGCATCAGGATTGGAGAAAGACTCATTAACAGCCTGTGTTATGCAGATGACACCTACCTTGCTTGCTTAAAGTGAGGAGGATGTGAATACTTGCTACAGAAGATCAAAGACTACAGCCTTCAATATGGATTATACCTCAACATCAAGAAAAACAAAGTCCTCACCACAGTATCAACAGTGAACATTATGATAGATGGGGAAAGGATTGAAGCTATCAGTTATTTCATCTTTCTTGGATCAACAATCAACACCCTTGGTACTGGCAGGCAGAAAATGAAGCGGCATATTACATCAGGCAAGTCCACTGTCAAGGGTCTCTCCAAAATGCTGACGAGCAAAGATGTCAGTTTGAAGACTAAGGTGTACCTGATTCAGGCCACAGACTTCTCAATCACCCGCTATGTATCAGAGAACTGGGTGGATGTCCATGACAACATAACTTTATCCCAATTCTTAATGAAAGATTGGAATTAAGATGACAGAAGAAGAATTAGTACCTTTGAATTGTGCTGCTGGAGGAAAGTGTTAGATATACCATGCATGGCCAAAAGAATAAACAGACATGTCTAGGGAAAGGTGTAACCAGAATGCTCCTTGGAGAAAGCTGGTGAAATATGATAAAGCTTTTTCTCTCATGCTTTGGATATGGATGAGGTGATTCTGCTCCTTGGAAAGGAGCATCATGATTGGAAAGATGCAGGGTCAGCATAGGAGAGGAAGACCCCAATGAGATGAATTGGCATAGTGACTTCAGCAGTGAATTCTAGTGTGTCAGAGATGCTGAGTATGGTACAGGATTTAGCATAGATTTCTGGGGCCTTATTTTTTTGCCAATGCCATCAGTGCAGCTTGAACTTCATCTTTCATCACCATTGACTCTTATTCACACAGTACTTTCTGAAATGTATCAGTGTCAACCAATTCTTTTTGGTACAGTAGTAAATATATATGTTGTTGTTGTTGTTTCTAAGTGCCATCGAGTCGCAGGTGACTCATAGTGACCCTATGAACGAAAGACCTGAACACTAGTATAACTTTCATCATTTCTCCTGGTTCATAGGGTTTCCGGAGGCAAGCTATTTCAGAAGTGGATGCCACCCCTGCTTCCAAGCTTGTTTTAATTGGGGAGCTCCACCCAACACTGTCCACCATTGGTAACCATTTCTACATTTGACACATCAGTAGTCAGCATCACAGCAATCATGAGTTGCCTAGTCTACCCATTTTATTTTGCTGCTTCCTGAATCATTCAAGATTGTGCCAATAGCATCTCTCAGTATTACAACCTGAGGCTTCAATTTGGTTTTCAGTTCTTTCAGCTTGAGAAATACCAAGCAAATTTTTCACTTTTTAGTCTATGACTCCAGCTCTTTGCATATTTTGTTACAATATTTTACTTTATCTTCTTGAGCTTTCCTTTGTAAACTTCTCTTCCATTCTTTTACTTTGGCATCTCTTCTTTTTTTGTTTTGGTTTCTCTATGCTCTAATGCAATTTTCATAGTCTCTTCCGACATTCATTTTGTTTTTTTCTTCTCTTTTTTGTAAGAAACTTTTGCTCTCTTCATGGATTATTATCTTTGATATCCTCCCACAGTTTCTCTGGTCTTTGATCATTGATGCTCAATGCCTCAAGCCTGTTCTTCAGATGATTCTTAATTTTAAGCAAGATAAACTCAAGAATCATTTTCTTTTGTGATAGAAACAAATACGTATATTTTTTTTAAACAGCTGGCCAGGTAATTATTTTTCAGTTTTCTTACTATAGACTAGAGAGCACATCCAGGATTCCATCTGTTTGCTGAAATACCTCACTTAGTGTTCCATCAATTGATAGGGTCTTATTTTTTTGTCAATACTTTCATTGTAGTTTGGACTTCTTCCTTCTGTACTATTGCTTTTGGGTTTTATCTACTTTCTGAAATGGTTCAGTGTTGACCAGTTCTTCTTGGTACAATGACTCTATATCCTTTTATCTTCTTTTGACGTTTCTCACATCATTCAATATTTCACTGTAGAATCCTTCAGTATCATGACTCGAAACTTTAATTTATTCTTCCATTATTTCAGCTCAAGATATGTCGAAGGTATTTTTCTCTTTTGGTTTTCTAACTCCAGCTCTTTACACCTCTCTTTATAATACTTTGCTTTGTCTTCATGAGCTGCCCTTTGGAATCTTGTGGTGAGCCTTTTAGGCCAGCAGTTCTTCCCTTTGTTTTGACTTCTTTATGTTCGGAAGCAAATTTTAGAGTCTCTTCTGACACCCATTTTGGTATTTTCTCTGCTTCTTGTCTTTGTAATGAACATTTTGCTTTCTTCATGGAAGATGTCCTTCATGTCAACCCCCACTAATCATCAGACGTGTCCAGCCATCAATTGTTTTAGAATGTTTTTAAAGTCAAGTAGGGTAAACTCAAGGCCATTTTATGGTTCTCGCAGACTTGGTTTAATAGTCATCAGTTTTCATTTGAACTCTCCTTTGGTATTATCTATACCACAGTCAGCCCTGCCACAGTTTTGACTGCTGATAGTTTCTCCATTGTCTTTTTCTACAGATGTAGTCAATCTGATTCCTGTGTAGTCCTTTAGGTGAGGTCCATGTGTATAGTCACCATATTTATTTTAAAAAATTGCAATGACTAAATAAATTAATGATTGTACAAAATTCTATCTTATGATCCCTGGCCTCATTTCTGTCACCAAGGCCATCTTTTCCAATGAGACTTTCTTTATTTCTAACTTTTTCTCTCCAGTTACCAATCATTAATTCATCTTGATTGCATGCTTGATTCATTTCAGACTCCAAAAGTTTGTGTGTTGTTGTTAAGTGCCATTGAATTGTTTTTGACTCATAGTGACCATATGTACAACAGCTCTGAAGCCTGCTCTATCCTGAGCTAACTTTATCATCTCCTACACATCCACCCCCATGACCCCAGTCACTGAGTCAATTCATCTCATCCAGAGTCTTCCTCTCCTGTGCCATCCCTCCACCCTCTCAAGCATGATATCCCTTTTCAAGGAGTGGTGCCTCCTTGCAACATGTCCAAAATATGTCAGACAGAGCTTCAAAATACTTGCCTCCAAGGAGTAGCCTGGTTTCACCCTCTCTAAGATGAACCTCTTTGTTCTCCTAGCAATCCATGGTCTATTCAATACTCCTCTAGCACCACAGCTCCTTCTACCATCCCTAGTCATTGTCCAGCTTTCTAATACACAGTGAGTAATTGCAAAGACCATGACCTGGATCAAGCGCACCTTAGTTTCCAGTCTGACATAGTTGCTGTTTAGCTGCAGGCTTTCCCAATGTAATTTGTCTTTTGATTTTCTAACTGCTCGTACAAGAGTGCTGATTGTGGAGCCAAGCAAACCGAAGCTGTTAACAATCGCAATCTCTTCACCGTCCATCTTCATGCTGCCAATCTGTCCAGTGGTGACAATCTTTGTTTTCTTGATGTTGAGCTTTATTCCATCTTGAAGACTGTTTCTTCATCTTTGACTTTAGTGGTTGATTAATATATTTTAATAATGATAGTAATTAATGGGTTTTCCTTGTGTGAGTTAAGGATAGTATCCAAGCAATGACAGCATTGTACTTCAGGATAGATTTTGAAATGTTCTTTTTACGATAAATGTGACACCATTCCTATAAATTTTCCATTCCCACCATAATAATGATATGATTGTCTGACTTTAAATGGTGAATACAATTACAGTTGCCAGTCTCAGCTCACTAATGCCAAGGATGTTATTCCTTATATGTCCTATTTCAGTTTTTCAACTTCCATTGTCCTAGATTCATAATATATATTTCATGTTCTGATTATTAATAGTTGTTTGCAGCTGGTTTTCTCCATTTTCAGTCTTGCCAAAAGGAACAGAACTGGCCATCCACTTCTGAAATAACAGGCCTTTGAAAGCCCTATGAGTAACAGAACAACATTGTTGGCTAGAGTGCTGGAAGGTGAGCCAATAAGGTTAAAAGTAACTCAAGCATGACTTAGGAAGAGCTGCTTCCTCAAAGTAGATTCTACTTTAATGATGTGGATGGAGGAAAGCTTTTACTCAGTAATGACCATCCCCTAAACGTGTTATGTGCTGTCAAGTAAGAACTAACTCCTAGCTGACCATGGATTTGCAGAGGCAGTAAATAGCTCTGGAGGAGATTGCCCATTTTTCTCTTGTAGAGCAGCTGGTGAATCTGAAGTGACTATCTTTGAGTTGACAGCGCAGTTCCTTACCCACTAGGCCACCACACTAGGTCCTGAAAAAAGAGATCAAGATGTTCAGGACTGAATGTAAACCAGCAGGATATGTTCCCTAGGGCATCGCCTGACCGAAACCAACTCTGCTTACATTTTTGCAGTTGTTCTTTTTATTATGTGCTGCCAAGTTGGAACAGACTCATAACCACCCTTCAGTGGGCTTTCAGAGGCTGTAAATCACTCGGGAGTGAGATTGCCCATCTTTCTTCTGTGGAGCAGTGGTGAATTTAAACCGTATGGCTCTGGATTGACAGTTCAACTCCTTAACCACTCAGTCTCTTAAATTACCAGATTTAAGCAGCCATCTGTTTCCTGCCAGGACTCGCTGTGCATAAGGCTGTAGCTTACGCAGTGTGAGTATGCTGCATTTGCAGCAAATTGCATGTGTGACCATTCACCTGTAGAAAGAGAGCCAACCCAGACAATGAAGCTTACTTCATTCATTGTTCTGAGACTCAGCACTCTGGTCACACCTGCTTCCCCTAAATCCAGGAAATTCCTAGAGCGAAACAAAGCCTCTGGATGAAATGGATCAGCTGGAAAGCGTAAGTGTCTCAAGTTGAAAGTCAGGATTAGCGTCCTTGCCCCCAATTTCCTTTTTTCCGTTTCAGAGTTTTAAGCTGCAGCTTTACCTAGGATTTAACTATTCAGCTGAGAGGATGGTTGTTAACTAGCAGAACAGCAAGCTGACAGTGGAAAAGACAGAATTCTCTGTATTCTAGCAATTTCACCAGGGCTGTGTCTCAAGACGGTCACCCCTTGACTGGAAAACAAGAGAGGAAAGGAACATGGCTAGGCAGAGTTTTCAGTGTGAAGAAAGAGAAATTGGTTGAGCAAAACCACTGGACCACAGAATGTTCTATGAGGGAGACTAGGGTTGTTAAGAACAGAACAAAGCTACTTGTGTCTGTGCTCCCATTTCTTTTCCTTACACTCACAAACATCTATTACTCTCTCACACACTGTGAGAATACACTGTCTCTCATACACTCTCACACACGGTCTTAAACACATGTACTATCACACACTTAAATCCTTTCATACACAGTCCACACACGCACTCCAGCATATATATATGTTTTCTCTCTTTCTCTCTGTCACACACACATGCACACACAGAGAGCGACAGAGAGGGAGAGTCAGAGATATGTCTAAGAGAAGAAGGACTATGTCTGTTTTATTCATCATTGAGTGAAATACATCCAGCATCAAGGAGAGCATCAAGTTTATACTCAAGAAAGTGGTGAATGGCCAAGTGAATGAATAATGACTCCCTTGTCATGTATCGCTTGATCCATGTTTAGAGAATTAAGATAAATGGTTAACACGTAGGAAGGCAGTTTGGTGTTTCCTCAAAAAAGCTGAACATAAAAATTCCATAAGACTCAGCTGTTCTACTGCTTGGAATATATCCCAAGAGAATGAGAACTGAGGCACAAACGGAGACTTGTACACCAATGTTCACAGCAGTGTTATTCACCATCGCAAGAACCTGGAAACAGCCCAGATGTCCAACCACAATCAGATGGATTGAGAAATTATGATACATTCACATGGTAGAATACAATGCAGTACACAGGAGCAGTGACTTTATAAATTATTACCCAACTTGGGAGGGACTAAAGAACATTATGCTGAGTGAACTAACTCAGTCCCATAAGGACCAATATTGTATAAAACCATTATTGTAGAATAAGTATGAGGACCCAAGGGGGAAGGTGGGAGCAGAGGGGTGAGGCTGGGTAGGGGTGGGAAGGTGGTTAATCATAGGGTCACACAATTTGATGGGAGGAGGGAGGGATGTGAGAAGCAAATGGGAAAGATCCAGTGTGGAAAACAATGTATACAAACTTTGCAAATCAACCAATATTGGAAGGAAGGAAGGAAGGAAGGAAGGAAGGAAGGAAGGAAGGAAGGAAGGAAGGAAGGAAGGAAGGAGCGAGCTAAGTGCAAAGACTCTGGGATGAGAAGACCTGCATTTCAATCTCAGTTATACTATCTGTGTGACCTTCCACATATTAATTCTGTTCTTTGTACCTGTTCCCCATCCATAAAATAGGGATGATAATAATATTACCTGCAAAGAGGATTAGTTGGAGATTCCTGGAGTCGATTTATGTTACAAACCTGGAACATAAACTTGGGAAAGTGAGAACACACCATTATGAGTAGCTGTTTCTGTGTTATTTGCTGTTGTCACATAGATTCTGACTCACAGTAACATCTAACAGATCCAACATCCAACAGTAACCTTCCCTGATCTTGCATCATCCTCATGATCCCCACTGTGTTTAACCTTCTTGTTGCCTTCTCTGTCACTCCATATTCTTGAGGGTCTTCCTCTCTTTCTCTGATCTACCACCTTTTCATGTATGTTGGCCACTTAGGAATGGTGCCTCCTGAAAGCATACCCAAAGTATATGAATACTTCATATAATTCCAAGAAACATATGAAATAGGATTATTTCCATTTTACAGATGAGAAAATTGATGCTCAGAAAGGTAATGTGGCTTGCCCAGACTCACAGCTAGGGGACACGATTGAGATTTAAACTGTATATTCCCATTGCTGTGGATGGAGCCCTTTCCAAGGCCTCATTGGCCTTGTTATGCCCTGGATTGTGGCCTTTCCATACCTGGAGTGTGGAATAGCCTGAGTGGAAACAGCCTTTTTATTGACTCACCTCCCAGGTCACTTAAGACCAAGAGGCTCAGAACAGGGTCTGGCAATGGAAGAAGGAAAGAAAAGCTCATTTGCAGAGAACTTGGACACACTGTTAGCTGAGGTGCTTAGCCTGGGTAAGGAGATTATATCAGGAGACTAGGAGCTTCCCAGGTGAGTCACACTTCTTCCCACTCCCAGTCAACATGAGATCTCTTCAATTTGGCATAGCTCAGATGCAAAGCCACAGGGCTGTCTCACACCCCTTTCCTTTCAAGAGATTCACACACAAGTTCAGGTTTTAGGAATTCAAGAAAATGCTCATGCAAATTTTTAAGGGAATTGCATTATGCTGTAGTAAGAACTACAAATTGACATTATTCCTTCAGAGAGCCCAGAGGTAATTCTAGCTGCCTACTTGGCAAGATGGTTTTCCATAATTTTGCATCTATTTTAAGGGGAAGGGAGGCATGCAATACAAGTTTTAGCAAGTGCAGTGGAGCAGAGAACCTGCAGGATAGTCACAGTGAAGGGGAAAGGCTCCTGAAGATAGTCAGGTATGCAGGTGGCACAACTTTTCTTAAGGAAATGAAGGAATGTTTTGACGCAATTACTGATCAAGCTCAAAGATTATAGTAACTTTCAGTATAGACTATACCTCAACATAAAGAAAACATAAATCCTCACAACTACCAAAAACGACATCATGATAAGTAGAGAAAAGATTGATGTTATCAGAGATTTCTTTTAACTTGGATCCATAATCAACACCTATAGAAATAGGCATCAAGAAATAAAATGATGTATTTAAAAAAAAAGATGTATTGCAATGGGCAGATCTGCTGCCAAGGAACTTTTTAAAAGTGCTAAAGAGAACGGATGCCACTTTAAAGACTAAGGTATGACTGATCCGAACCATGTTATTTTTCAGTTGTTTCATGCACACGTGAAAGTTGTTCAATGAATAAAGAACACCTTTGAAGTGTGGTGTTGGGAAGAATATTGACTAGACCATTGTCTGTCAAAAGAACATGTAGGTATGTACTAAACGAGTTGCAGTGGTAATCTCCATAGAAACAAGGATGGTAAGACTTCATCTTACATACTTTGGGCTCATTATCAGGAGGGGCCAATCCCTGGAAAATGACACTATACTTTGAAAAGTAGAAAGTCAGAAAAGAGGAAGACCCTTAATGAGTTGGATCGACACAGTGATTGCAGCAGAGGCTGAGGATGGCACATGATCAGGCATGATTTCATTCTCTTGTACATAGAGTTGCTATGATTTGGAGCCCACTCAATAGCATCTAACAAAAGAAACAAAACAAACAAAACACCTGACTGATTTTAAAAGAAATTACTGATAATCATGAACATCATTTCATGTGGTTGGTTCTTAACCAGGCCGTTGTTGGTATAAACTATTGTATTGTGTGTGCTGATCGTATATCTGTGGAGCCCGACCACTGTAGAGTTGAAAATTTGGCTGCTAATTACTGGAAAGGTCAGTGTCTAGACCCACCTGCCACTCCTTGGAAGTAATATATAATCATTTGCTTCAATAAAGATAACAACCTTGAAAACCTTAGGGGGCAGTTCTACTTTTAGAATTAAATTGCAATCGACTTGACAGTAATTGGGTTTTTAGATCAGTCTACACTGTTAAACTGTCATCATGGATTGAATTATGTGCCCTAAAATACATGTATATGATGATATAATATTGAAGCTGCATAATAATCCCCAATGATTTGCTAAAACTAGTTGTAAGAGGATTAACAGTGGGATGCCACACCCTCTAATCTTGTCACAGCCCTCCCTAACAAGTGTAAGAGAGTTGCCGTGTGGCCTGTAAAACCTTTTCTCTCACTAGAGATTAAAGCAGAGCAAATCCAGTCAAGAGAGAAAACTTTAATTCTCACCATGAAATAATCACCAGGACTGGTCTTTGTTTGGACCAGAACATCTACACAATGGAACCCCTTGATAATCCCAAATTATAAGAGATTAAATTTTTGCTTACTAAATCATCCACTTGTCACATGTCTGTTACAGAAACATAGAATACCAAAGATAACTCACTTATTGGTTTGTCAATTGGCCTTGTCTAACTTCAGGAAAAAATGATAATTCACCAAGAGCATCAGCCTCAAGCTGATTCCTGTGAGGTGGAGCTGACACATATCTTCATTCTTCAACCTTTTTTACCAATTCTGACATCAATCATCTTCTCCACCTTTATTGCTGGTTCCAGAATTCTTTGCAATGGCCACACAGAACTCACAGGCCATTGCTGTTGTGTGGTTTAGTATTGAAGTACTTTGGCCCTTAACTATGTGGATCATAATAAATTATGGATAACACTTAGAAGAATGGGAATCCCAGAACACTTAATCTGTGCTTGTGTAAAGCCTGTAGATAGATCAAGAAGCAGTTGTTAGAACAGAACAAAGGACCATTATATGGTTTAAAATCAGAAAAGGTGTGCATTAGGGTTGTATCCTTTCATCATGTCTGTTCTAGCTGCATGGTGAACAAATGATCTGAGCAAAATGACTATGTAAAGAAGAATGTGGTATCAGGATTAAAAGAAGATTAATCAGCAACCTGTGTTATGTGGATGAAAGATTTTTCACATCACAGAGATTTCATGGAATCTCTAAGATCTGTTCCTTCAAGGCAATAGTTAGGGGCATCATTAAGGTTCTATTTTTATAGACTCTCTACCTTTATCTGTAGTTGATATGGGAAGGAGAAGTGACATCAAAGACTACAGACTTCAGTATGGATTTTACTTCAACATCAAGAAATTAGGATTCCTTACAACTGGACCAAAAAACAGCAGTATGATTGATAGAGAAAAGATTGAAGCAGTCAAAGAATTCATTTTCCTTGGTTCCACAATCATTACCCATGGTAACAACAGTCTAGAAATCAAAATATGTGTTGCATTGGGCAAGTCTCCCGTCAAGTGTCTCTTCAAAATACTAAAAAGAAAGAAAGTCAAGTTTAAAGACTAAGGTGTGTCATCCATGCCATGGTAGGCACATGAAATTTGGACAATAAATAAGGAAGACTAAAGGGAAATGAATGCCTTTGAATTGTGACCTTGGGAAAGACCACAATTAAATATTCCATGAAATGCCAAGAGAACAAACAGGTTCATCTGTCTTGGAGGAAGTACAACCAGGCTGTTCCTTAGAGACAAAATATGGTGTACTTCAAAATGGCCTTCTTTGGTCCTTACCCTTGATTTTGCCACTTGACTGAGTGGGAACATGTGAATAACATGTGCTAGACGAAAGGCTTCAGTTTGGAGGTTAGTGTGTGAAGTGATTGGATTCTGGAAGATAGTTTTTCTTGTCTTGGTGAGGGTCAGGTTTGGATGGTTTTTTCATTCACAGTCGGGTGTGAGCTGATTGGATTTGCTGTATTTAGCTAACAATGAGCTGTGGGCTGGAAGCCTGGTGGTTTAGAGTCAACAAGGATCTGGTGGGTGGGCCTTGTATTTAAAATGCAGTAGGAGGGCAATCTTGTGGCCTAGTGACAAGAAGCTGCACTGCAATCCCAGAAATACACAGTTAGATTCAACAGGTACTCTGCTGGAGAAGGAGGGGCAACCTCGTCTTGTAACAGTCAGATCCGATTTGATGGTATACACACAAAAAATAATAAAATTAAATAAAATTAAAAATGCAGTAGGGCTCTCAAGCCTACAGCCCGCAGGCCTGGTGTTTATTGTGTTTGGGATGAACATTTTTCTAAATGGTACAGCATTTGGTCTGACAATTTGCTGTACTGAAACAACTTGGAGCTGCTATAATACTGAACGTTGTGCCACTGGTGTGTCAAATGCCATAATAGTTACCCATGGTGGACAGGGTTTAGTGGAGTTTCCAGATTGATTCAGGTTTGGAAGCAGGAATGGCACCCACTTCCTAAATCACATGCCTCTGTAAACTCTATGAATATAGAGAATTCGATGGTAGTTATAGTACAGGGCTCAGGTCTTTTGTTCATAGGGTTGCTGTGAGTCATGCTTGACTCAACAGCACTTAACAACAGCAGTCTATCTATGAAGGTATTTATCCCACCAGGTTTAAGTTGAGCAGATTCAGCAGAATCTTACTACCAATAAGGAAGAAGTAGAGAATGCAGTAGACAGTTCTTCAGGGCAGAGATTCCTGTGCCAGTCAGACTGGACTCACAGGAGAGCCTCAGCAGCAGTCACAGCAGAGAACCAGAGACTGCTGCCCCACTGAGCGGAGCCAGAGACCTTCTTTCAGATTTGGAGGACTAAAGTGGGAGATGGAAGGAATATACTGAGTCACTGTATCGAAAAGAATTGGAAGACACAGAAGAATTTCATGAAACAACATACGAGCAAGAGCCTATGGTGATGAAAGAAGAAGTTCAGGCTGCTTTGAAGGACATGGCCAAAAATAAGGGTCCAGGAATAGATGGTATACCAATTGATATATTTCAGTTAAGAGATGCTGCCCTGGACGTGCTCACCAAGTTGTGCCAAGAAATCTGGAGAACGACCACTTGGCCAACTGACTGGAAGAGATCGATATTTGTTCCTATCCCAAAGAAAGGCGACCCAACCGAATGTGGAAACTACAGAACAATTTCACATGCAAGCAAGATTTTACTGAAAATTATCCAAAAACGACTGGAACAGCACATCAACAGAGAACTACCAGAAGTCCAGGCTGGTTTCAGAAGGGGTCGTGGTACTAGAGATATTGTAGCTGATGTTAGATGGATCTTGGCTGAAAGCAGGGAATACCAGAGGAATGTCTATCTGTGTTTCATTGACTATGCAAAGGCATTTGACTATGTAGATCATAACAAACTGTGGCTGACTCTGAGAAGAATGGGAATCCCAGAACACTTGATCGTTCTAATGCGAAACTTATACTTGGACCAGGAGGCAGTCGTCAGAACAGAGCAAGGGAACACTGCATGGTTCAAAATTGGGAAGGGCGTATGCCAGGGATGCATCCTATCTCCATACCTTTTCAACCTATATGCAGAACAGATTATCTGGGAGGCTGGGCTCTATGAGGAGAAATGTGGGGTCAGGATTGGTGGACGATTTATCAACAATCTGCGTTATGCGGATGACACAACCCTGCTTGCTGAAACTGAGGAGGACCTGAAGTGCCTGCTGCAGAGTGTCAAGAACTGCAGCCTACAATATGGATTGAGGCTCAATGTCAAGAAGACAAAGATTCTCACCACTGGACCAATTGGCAGCATCAGGATGGATGGTGAAGAGATTGAGATTGTACACAGCTTTAGTCTGCTTGGCTCCATAGTCAACAGTCTTGGCACCAGCAGCCAGGAAATTAAAAGGCGCATTGCCATGGGAAAGTCTGCTGTTAGGGACCTCTCCAAAGTGCTGAAGAGCAGTGGTGTCTCTCTGGAGACTAAGGTGCGTCTGATACAGGCCATGGTCTTCGCAATCACCTGTTATGCATCAGAGAGTTGGACAATGACCAAGGAGGATAGAAGGAGAACTGATGCCTTTGAGCTGTGGTGCTGGAGAAGAGTATTGAGAATACCACGGACTGCTAGGAAAACAAATAGATTTGTCCTGGAGAGGGTTAAACCGGGTGGCTCCTTGGAGGCAAGGATTCTGAGGCTCCGTCTAACTTACTTTGGACATGTAGTGAGGAGAGACCGGTCCTTAGAGAGGGACATCATGCTTGGGAGGGTGGAGGGACGGCGCAGGAGAGGAAGGCCCTCTATGAGGTGGATTGATTCAGTGACTGGGATAATTGGGATGGGAGTGTCAGAGACAGTGCAATTGGCACAGGGCAGAGCGGAGTTTAGGGCTGTTGTACATAGGGTCGCTATGAGTCGCAGGCGACTCAACGGCACATAACAACAACAACAACAAAGTGGGAGATGCCATGATTGGCAAGAGTGAGAGAGCTTTGTAACACTGGACTAAAATGTGTAAGACTGAAAGCTGAAGGACCTGTGAGCATATTTAAGAAGCAGTCCTGACTGAGAGATTGTATCTTGTTGCCAGTCTGAGTTATCTTCCCTAATATACCTCTTAATCATAAGTATGGTTCTTTGAGATCTGTGTCACTATTGTAACATATTTTAGCCCCAGTGAAGGAGTAAGATTGTTTCTGGAATTAGAAAAAGCAAATGTGAGAGTGGGGGGGCCTTGTCTGACCTCAGTGGAGTCGGTTTTGTGCTGTGAATGCTGTTGATAAGGACCGCTTCCCCGTGTGAAGTTAGTGGAGATCAGATATGGCTGTCCATACATTGCACTCCTTTTGCACACAAAGATAGTGAAACTTCACAACATTTGGGGATATTTTAAGGAGGCAGCAATTGTAGGGGGAAAAAACCCAAAACATCATTCTGGGGAGAGTGGAAGGTCTGTGAAAGAGGAAGATTGTTAAGGAGATGGACTGGTATAGGGAGTGCTACTGAATTTTAGGATGGTGGAGACTGGAAGAAAGGCTAGGGTAGGATAAGATAGGGTTTTGATCTATTATTTTCAGAGTCCCTATGAGTCAGAGTCACCTCAGCAGTACCTAACAACAACAACAACAAAATGTGAGATCGAGATTAACTTGGAAGAAACAGAAGTAACTCAGGATACAGTCCTTTAATAGGGATAGCTTCCTATTGGCTGCTAACTCTGGGCTGTTATTGGAGCTGACCTGCTCCACCCAGATTCTGTGGGACAAGTGGCTCAATCTTATTGAGTAGATTTTATATACGAATTATGGCTAACATTGAGAAGTATGGGAATCCCAACACTTAATTGTGCTCATATAGAATCTATTGTCTGAACAGAGCAAGGGAACATCGCATGGTTTAAAATTCGGAAGAATATGCACCAGCATTGTATCTTTCCCCCGCATCTATTCAATATGTATGCTGAGCAAATAATTTGTGAGGTCAGATTCTATGAAAAAGAATGTGGCATCAGGATTGGGGGAAGACTCATGGACAGCCTGCATTATTCAGATGACTAAACTTTGCTTGCTGAAAGTGAAGAGGATATGAAATACTTGAGATCAAGGACTACAGCCTACAGAAGATCAAGGACTATAAACCTTGGTATGGATGATACTTTAACATCAAGAAAACAAAGGTCTTCACCACAGCCCAACAGTCAATATTATGATAGATGGAGAAATGATTGAAGCTGTCAATGAGGTCATCTTCCTTAGATCAATAATCAAGTACCAGAAGTTAGGAAATCAGGAGACCGTTTGCATTCAGCAAGTTCACTGTCAAGAACCTTTCAAAAATACTGAAAAGTAATGATGTAACTTTGAAGACCAAGGTGTGCCTGACTCAGGCCACCATCTTCTCACATACCTCCTATGCATCAGAGAGTTGGACAATGAATGAGCTTGACAGAAGAATTGATGCCTTTAAGTTATGGTGCTGGAGAAGAAGGCTGAGTATCCAAAAGAACTGTCAAAAGAACAAACAGGTGTGTCTTGGAGAAGGTGTAGCCAGAGTGTTCCTTGGAAGCAACGATAGTGAAGCTTCATCTTTCGTACTTTGGAAGTGTAGTTAGGGGATGCTATTCCTTGGAAAGGGGCATCATGCTTGAAAAGATGAAGGATCAGCAAAGGAGAAGACACCTAATGAGATGGATTGACACAGTAAGTTCAGTAATATGTCACATGAGGATGGCACAGGACAGGGCAGAGTTCAAGTCCACTGTTCATAAAGTTGCTATGTGTCAATACATTTGCATAGTAATGACCTTTCTGGGATAAACCAGCCAATCACTTTAAAAGTGGCTTCCTGTATTTATATAAGTACTAACATTTTCTTCTAACAGAGACTAGTTTCTTGCCAAAAGGCATTTTTTCCAAAGTTTTAGTTGTTGTGTACCACTGAATAGGAACCAAACCATAGCTGACCCTTAGTGGGTTTTCAGAGGTAGTAAATAGCACAAGAGGAGATTGCCCATCTTTCTTCCTCAGAGAAGCTGGAGGATAAGAACCACATAGCTTTTCATTGTCAACACAGGACAATTATATTTTTTTCTCCAGGGTGCAGGAGGAAAAATCTCCCAAACATTTTTCTTTTTGTCCTCTCTTTCCCACAAAACAAAACCCAAAGCTCACATAAAGAAATTAATTTCATTATAACAATTAAATATTACAATTAATTATTGCAACAACGAAATAATTTTTTTTCAAAGAGAAAAATTAACTGGGAGGTGGGTAGGCAGGGAGGAAAATGTACAGCAATGAATGAATGGAAATCCAAGTTCTCTATAAGCTTTCATTAAAATA
>NW_006399911.1:4018628-4024634 GCF_000299155.1 Elephantulus edwardii | reverse complement strand
TCTGACTGGTACAGGAGGAGATTGTCCCTCCTCCCCTGGCAGAGCATCTGGTGGATTCGAACTGTTTGCCTCTGGGATTGTAGTTGCAGCTCCTTGCCACTAGGCCACCAGAGCTCCCCAGTTTCCTTCCTCTTGTATTTATTAGAAAATTGTCTCCATTCCATACTCTCTTATTCTGTCTTTTTGGAACTTCTACTTGATAGGTTTTCAATTTTTTTATATTTCATTTCCCTTAACGTCTTTTAAGTAAATTTTTACTATATACTGGTTTACTTGCAAAGTTTGTGTACATTGTTTTTCATGCCAGAACTTTCTCCTTTCCTTTACCTATACCTCCCTGTACCCATCAACTGTGTGACCCTATGATTAACACCACTTATCCTCACCCCTCCTCTCCCTTCTCCCTCCCTGGATCCTTATACATGTTCTACAATAATGATCTTATAAAGTATTTGTTCATATGGGACTCAATTCACTTAGTATAATGCTCTTCAGTCCCTCCCAAGTTAGTTAGTAATTTACAAAATCTTTGCTTCTGCATGCTGCATAGTATTCCATCATGTGAATGAACCATAATTTCTCAATCCATTCCATTGTGGTTGGACATTTGATCTGTTTCCATGTTCTTGCAATGGGGAATAATAACACTGCTATAAACATTGGTGTACAAGTATCTGTTTGTACCTCAGTTCTCATGGCCAAAAGACATAGAAAGACTTTTCACAGAGGAAAACATTTGGATGGCCAACAGACATGAAGAAATTCTCCAGATTACTGGCAATAAGGAAGATGCAAATCAAAACCACAATGAGATCTGTCTTACCCCAGTAGCAGTAGCAAAGTTTAGGAGGGTGGCAAGTAATAAGTCTTTGGAGAGGATGTGGCGAGATAGGAACTCTTATACATGTTGGTGGGATTGTAAAATGGTACAACCACTCTGGAAGGCAATTTGTAATTTCCTCAAGAAGGTAAATGTAGAAATTCCATAGGACTATTCCATTGCTATTCCATTGCCAATTCCAGCTATTCCATTGCTTGGAATACATCCCTTAACTTTTTATTATATACTTTCTCTTTCTTTGTCTTTTTATATCATTCTTCTGAGAGAATTCCTCAATTAGATTCTCTCAATTACCAAAGTGGTCTTTAGCTATAGTCATTCCATTATTCAGCCCACCCATTAATTTTTGGTTTTTCATAATTTAGCAATCAAGTTTTAAGAAAAAAAAATGTTGTTGTTGCTGTTGTTGTTGTTGTTAGGTGCCATCGAGTCACTTGCAACTCATAGCGACCCTATGTACAACAGCCCTAAACTCTGCTGTCCTGTGCCAATCACACTGTCTCTGACACTCCCATCGCGATTACCCCAGTCACTGAATCAATCCACCTCATAGAGGGCCTTCAACTCCTGCGCTGTCCCTCCACCCTCCCAAGCATGATGTCCCTCTCTAAGGACCGGTCTCTCCTCACAACAGGTACAAAGAATGTTAGACAGAGCCTCAGAATCCTTGCCTCCAAGGAGCCACCCGGTTTAACCCTCTCCAGGACAAATCTATTTGTTTTCCTAGCAGTCCGTGGTATTCTCAATACTCTTCTCCAGCACCACAGCTCAAAGGCATCAGTTCTCCTTCTATCCTCCTTGGTCATTGTCCAACTCTCTGATGCATAACAGGTGATTGCGAAGACCATGGCCTGTATCATACGCACCTTAGTCTCCAGAGAAACACCATTTCTCTTCAGTATTTTGGAGAGGTTCCTAACAGCAGACCTTCCCATGGCAATACGTCTTTTAATTTCCTGGCTGCTGGTACCAAGAGTGTTGACTGTGGAGCCAAGCAAACTAAAGCTGTGAACAATCTCAATCTCTTCACCATCCATCCTGATGCTGCCAATTGGTCCAGTGGTGAGAATCTTTGTCTTCTTGACATTGAGCCTCAATCCATATTGTAGGCTGCAGTCCTTGACCCTCTGCAGCAAGCGCTTCAGGTCCTCCTCAGTTTCAGCAAGCAGGGTTGTGTCATCTGCATAACGCAGATTGTTAATAGATCTTCCACCAATCCTGACCCCACATTTCTCCTCATAGAGCCCAGCTTCCGGATAATCTGTTCTGCATACATGTTGAAAAGGTATGGAGACAGGCCATATCCCTGGCATACACCCTTCCCAATTTTGAACCAAGCAGTGTTTCCTTGCTCTGTTCTGATGACTGCCTCTTGGTCCATGTATAGGTTTCTCATTAGCATGATCAAGTGTTCTGGGATTTCCATTTTTCTCAGAGTCAGTCACAGTTTGATATAATCCACACAGTTAAATGAATTATGAAGCCAATAGTCTTAAATACCCCTTTGAAGTCATTGTTAAAAATGTCTTTTCTGATTTTTCTGCTGACTATTGCTCTGAAAGATTCTTCTATTGATTGAAATAGATTAGTGTATTTAATAATGTTATTATTTAGAGAAGTCCCAGATATTTACTGTGAATGCTGTTGAGTATAAATATTTTATGGACAATTGAAGAGTACTGAACATATACCATGGATCACCAAGAAAGCAAATATATCTGTCTTGGAGAGAGTGAAACCAAGTCTCTCCTTGGAGACTAGGATTTTGAAGCTCTGTCTCACACACTTTGGGCACGTGGCCAGGAGAGACTGGTCCTTGGAGAAGGACATCATGCTCAAAAGGATGGGGCCAGTGCAGGAGAGGAAGACCCTGGATGAGATGGATTGATACAGTAATTTGGGCAATATGGGTAGGTTTGTCAGAGTCAATGAGACCGACTCAGGACAGGGCAAGCTTCAGAGCAATTGTACATTAGGGTTGCTATGGGTCGCAAGCGACTTTAGGGCACATGACAACAACAACATGGAAAATTAGACAATGAGTAAGTTAAATTGATTCAAATGTTTCTGGTAGGGTGGATAAAAACTTCCTGTCCTACTCCCATTCCTGAAGGGTTGTTTTGGAGAATCCACATCTAATGGATTTCTAAGTCTCCTTATTTCTACTTTTACATGAGAATCCGTTCCAGTGTCTTTTGTTTCTCTGATCATCATACTTACAGGATAATTGCAAATTCACAGACTTTGAATGAATAAAACCCAAGATCCTCCTTGTTGCCCAACCTTGATATCACTGCAAATCAAAATTTCAGATTTTTATCTCTGGTCTTTTTTTATCATCATTCTTTTATCTTTTACAAACATTTATCTGCATGACCTAATAAATTTGCTCCTTGGCTGGCTGAGTTTTCTTTCCAGAGCGTATAGATCTTCGTTATCATAACTTGACAAAATTGAAATGCTTTGAGACCTCTTTTATTGGCTTTTTATTCCATGGGTTTTCTCTTCTCTACAAATCTGTCAGATTCATAAAGGAAGACTATGTATGCTTTTCTGTTGGCTGATTTTATTTCTACACTAATTCTTGTAATTGTTAAGAAAGAAGAAAAGCTGAGGCACGCAATAGCACACTGAGACTTCTTTTCAGTAAATTCTTACTTGTATTATGCATCACAGTATAAAGATAAGAAATTTTTAAAAGGCTACAAAATAAACACAAATAAATCAACAGGATTTTAATAATCAGTAACAACTGAGCTCCTAAATGAGATACTAAAACTTGAAGAAATAAGTTGCATCTCCAATAAATAAAAAAGGGAAATAAGTCAGAATAGCCTTAACATTGACCCCTCATTGGGACTGAAAGCAGGATATTGTCCATCTTTCTCCCAAGGAGCTGTTAGTGGATTTTAACCACCAGAAAGGCACAGCTTTTAGATTAGCAATGCAGCTCCCTGTTGACTAAATGACCAGAGCTCCCTAAACACTGTCCCGGCAGCGATAGAATTTGAACCCACACACAAGAAGAGTCTGGAACCTAAATCCAGTGCCTTAGAGTGTTCAGGCACATTACCACTCCCAAGAGCTATAATGCTGCATTTTTAACAGGTGTATGATCCAGAGTATTGAAGAGCTTTGGTGTCACTCTGGAGACTAAGGTGCACTTGATGCAGGCCATGGTCTTTGCAATGACTTGTTATGCATCAGAAAGCTGGATGATGACTAGGGACGATAAAAGGAGAATTGGTGCCTTTGAGCTGTGGTACTGGAGAAGAGTATTGAATATACCGTGGGCTGATAGGAAAACAAACAGGTTCAGCCTGGAGAGGATTAAACCAGGATGCTTTTTAGAGGCATCCATCTGACATACTTTGAACATGTTGCGAGGGACCAGTCTTTGGAGAGGGATACCATGCTTGGGAGATTGGAGGGACAGCGCAGGAAAGGAAGACCCTCTATGAGGTGAATTGATTCAATGAGACTGGAGTAGTAGGTGTGGGTTTGTTGGAGGCAGTGATATTGGCAAGGGGTAGAGCAGGGTTTAGCGCTGGTGACTCAACAGCACACAACAACAACAACGTGATGCTGTACAGGCATCCCAGATTTTAAAGGTGCCTGTCAAGTCTAATCAAGATTTAAGAAAGGATACACCATTCCTCATGTAAACAAAGTTTAGTAAAGAGAGAAGCAGAGCAGGCCACAGCAGAACAATATAGTTACTCAGGACCCTGTTTTCTCTGAGGGGACAAACCAGCAAGACTTCATTCTTTCCTTAAAGCTAATAAAGCTTTACATAATCAGCACTTTTCTCAGGAAAGATGGGATTTTCCTCAGACTAGCCCATCTGGACAGAGTTATGGAAATGAAGGGCGTGGGCAGTTAGTCCCTCCAGATGTATTCTGTCCTGCAAGCTTCTGGAGTGGTGGTGCGTGCACAACATTCCAGATCCCTGAGAATATGAGCCCCAAGTCCAATGTATGGTTCTCAGCTCTGTCAAGGAGAGGTTGTTCACTGGTCCTAATTGTCTCTTCTTAAGGACCAGTTCTAGTTAGTTTATTGACTATACAAAGGCATTTGACTGTGAGGATAAGTTATGGGTAACATTGAGAAGAATAGAAATCCAAGGACATGTAATTGTACCTGTGTGAAACCTGGACATAAATCAAGAAACATAATTTGAACAGATTTCTGTATCATTTAAAATCAGGAGAGGTGTACATCAGGGTTGTATTTCACTCTAGACTTAATCTATATGTAAACAAGTAATCCAAGAAACTACACCATATGAAGAAGAGTATGTCATCAGGACTGGTAGAAGACACACCAACAACCTGTCTTATACAGATGACACAATATTACTTAAAGCAAGTAAAGAAGACTTGAAATATTTACTGAAGAAGGATAGAGATTACAGCCTTCAATATGTATTACACCTCAAAATAAAAAAAAATAAAAATCTTTGCCACTGGACCAATAGGTAACATTATGACAGAGAGTGGAAAAGATTGACATTATCAAGCATTTCCTTTTACTTGGGTCTGCAATCAACAGTCATGATGGCAACAGTTAAGAAATCAAGATTGTGTAGCACTGGGAAAATCTGTCATCAAGAGCCTCTTTAAAGTTCTAAAGAGCAAAGATATCAGCTTAAAGATGGAGGTGGATCTGACCCAATTCATGATTTCTTTTTTTTTTTAATTGTAAATAACATGTATGGGGATACAAGGAGGTGAGGGTTGGGAGCAAAAGGGTGAGGATGGGTAGGGAAGAAATTTCAGGGATGCAGTTGCAGGGATGCACAATTTGGTGGGTGGATGGGGAGCAGGTGAAGGAAATGAAAAAGATCCAGTGGAGACCAGACGATATAGGGCAATGGTAAGCAGGTAAGCATAGTCCAATGGTGGTTAAACAAACTGTCTTATTCACTTGTGGGTTTCTCATTTGGGAATGGGGCACAGACTCTCTGACTTCTTCATGCTGAACTGAGGCGTTGATGTGAAGGAAACTACAGAACAATATCATTGATTTCACATGCAAGCAAGATTCTACTGAAAATTATCCAAAAACGACCAGAACAGCACATCAGCAGAGAACTGCCAGAAGTCCAGGCTGGGTTTAGAAGGGGTCGTGGTACTAGGGATATTGTAGCTGATGTTAGATGGATC
>NW_006399911.1:4014594-4016153 GCF_000299155.1 Elephantulus edwardii | reverse complement strand
TGTTCTGGGATTCCAATTATGCACCTATTATTTCTTTTAATAGTGTCCCATATTATTCTTGTGTTCTCTTCTTTTTCCTTCTTTTTTCATTCTTTTAGTTCTAGCAGATCAGTGGTGACAATTCTATCTTCTATTTCACTGGTTCTGTGTTCCATCTCTTCAATTCTGTTCATATGTCCTTCCATCATGTTGACAGCATCTGACACATTGGAACTCATATTTTGAATTGTGGTTTCTTGATTTTCCAGAGCCTGCAATGCCTAATTTGTTTTATTTGAATTGTTTTCAATTGGTTTTTTAAAAGCTTCTCCTGGTTTTGCTTGCAGTGTCCTGTAATTCTTCAAGCTTGTCTTTTACCCATTGAAAGTATTCAATCATTGTTTTTTGTGTTTTGGTTTTTTAAAACTTCTATGTCAGAAAGTTCCATCAGACTTTCTGGCTTTATTAAATCCTTTGACACTGTGTCACTCTTTGGGGGATGACATCTTGCTTTGGGCTTGTATAGGAAGTGAGGTAGTCTGCTTCTTTTGTGACATTGCTGTCATAGAGTTTTTCATGCCTGAGGCAATAGACTGTCCTTAATCTGAAGTCACTACTTCAAAAGAGGATTTGGCAGGGATAAGTGCACAAATAAATTTAGGGTGGACCCATACACAGATACACGTGTGTGTGGGGAAGCACACACATTTGCACATGGGGGTAAGAGTGTACAGGGGAACCTGAATGGAAATCAGAAAGCCTTGGTTTTCCCCTTGAGAACTGGGTCTGTCATCCCAGTCAAGTTCCAGCTGTCCCACTCCCTCCTTCTTAAGGTGAAGGGATGTCCCATATTGTCTAGTAATCAGCAGTGATTGCCCTCTAAGTATCTCACTCAAATTCTCACTGTCCTACTTGCTCCTGGTGGGTGGGCTCTGCTGAGGCTCACTGCTCCCTGCTGAAGCTCACCATTACCCACTGAGGCTAGCTATGCTTCCTGCCAAGGCTTACAGCACCCTGCCGAGGCTTGCTGCTCCCTGTGGCTCCCAAACTAATTATTTTAATAAGAGTTTTCACGCAAATTCAAGCTGTCCTGCTTACTTCTCTGAGTGTGTCATTCTCTGTGTGCATCACTCTGCCAGATTTCTTTTTAAGGTGATACTTTTCCAAGTGTATTTTTCTGATCCTCTGTTGTCAGGGTGTGGATAGGTCCTTTTCCCTATCAGAACCCTTGACCTTCTGAAGAGTTCAGATTGCTTCTTCCATGTATGTTTATTGTGGATTCAAGTAAAATGAAAAATCCTTGACCATGTCAGTTCTGTACTGAATGCACTGCTGCAGCTATTTTTAAAATGATTTTCAGCAAAATTTTGCTTGCCTGCAATACTAGTAATATTATTGGATAATTTTTACCTTTTGTTGCATCACCTTATTTTGGAATGGGCACAAGTCTACATCTCGCAGTTGATTGTTCACCAGGTTTTCTTTGGGAGAAAAATGTTTTACCTCTTCTCATAAAGGTTAACAGCCTATGAAAACCAACAGATGGTCACCATTTGTTGGAATTAACTAAGTGGTGGTAG
>NW_006399911.1:4011076-4013379 GCF_000299155.1 Elephantulus edwardii | reverse complement strand
TATAGATTGAAAAGATATGGAGATCAGATGGATCCCTGGCATACGCTTTTCCTGATTTTGAACCATGCTTCCTTGCTCTGTTCTGATGACTGTTTCACATTAGTTAAGTGTTCTGGGATTCCCATTCTTCTCAAGGTTAGTACTCTCTCTCTTTATCTGTCCATCTATACATCAAACACACACACACACACACACACACACACACACACACACACACACATTTGTGTACTAATTAAGTAGGAACCAACCCATAGCTGATCCTCCAAATGGGTTTAAAGAGTCAATCAATTGCATGGGATGAGATTGTTAAGCTTTTTCCAGAGGAGCGGCTGGTGGATATGAATCATGGATCTTTCTGTATATAGGCATATGTATATGCAGAGAGCTCTGTTAGTCTAGTGGTAAGAAGCAGCACTGCAACCTTAAAGACATGTGGTTCAAATCAATCAGCTGCTTCATTGGAGAAGGATGGGCAATCCTGTCCCTTGCAATTTACTGTCTCTAAAAACCATCTGGAGGGTTCATTATGAGTTGGTTCTGACTCAGTGGTACACAACAACTACTCAAACAACCACCACCACCTTTCCATTAGTAGCTTAATTCCTTAGCACTAAACCACCAGAGCTCCATTAATCTGCAGCTGCTTGAATTGTGTTCTTCCTGTAGCCTAGTGGTAAGTAATTGTGGGATCAACCAAAAGGCACATAATTTGAATTCAACACCCACTCCACTAGCTCTTCCATGGGAGAAAGATAGGCAGTCTCCTCCCATGAGATATACACCCTCTGAAAATCCATTGGAGGTTCAGCTGTCCGTCCATTCTGACTTGACAGCACATAATCACATATATCTATGTAGATCTTTAGTGTCTAAAGCCCTAAATCATATGATTTGCAGAATGTACAGACTGCATTTAAAACCTGACTATATTTTGAACTTTCACATAAGTCCAAATGGCATTTTACATCTTCTCTGAAATTTCATGCCTCTGAAAGAGTCATAATATGGTTAGAGAATTATTAAGGCACTGTCAACCCTTTCGTGTGGAAGAGAAAAATTAGTTAGCAGTCACACAAAAGACTAGAGACTTGTCTGATCATATTTATTTAAAGAAAACTTTTTTCTTATAATTCATTGTTGCACATTTTCTTCCCCCTCATCCCCCAGGCCAACCTGCAATCCACCCCTTGTGACAGAATACTGTCATACATATAATGTATAATAATATATTCCTTTCAGACAGTTCTTTCCCTTATCTGTTCTATTGCAGTGTTCATTATCTATCCACTCTTTTCCCATTCTCTCTCAACCCTCTGCCTATGTCTATCCTATTTTATAACAGCAATGTTATGCAGTATTTGTCATTTTGTGACTGTGATATTTTACTCAGCATAATGTCTTCCAGGCTCCCCCATGTTGTGCAATGTTTTAAGAGTTCACTGTTTTTCAATGCTGCATATTGTGTAAGTATACCATAGTTTTTCTATCCATTTGTTTGTTAATGAGCACTTGGATTGCTTCCATTTCTTTGCTACTGTGAATAACATAGCCATAAATATGGGTGTGCATACATCCGTTTGAGGTGTGGCTCTGGGTTCTTCAGGGTATATTCCCAGAAGTGAAATTGCTGGGTCAAATGGTATTTCTATTTCTAACTTTTTGAGAAAGTACCAAACTGTCTTCCGTAATGTCTTTATTATTTTATATTCCCACCAGCAGTACAGAAGAATCCCAATCTCTCTACAACCTCGTCAGCATTTGTTGTCTGCAAATAAAGCTTTTCAAAACTAGTATCTTTTCTGAAAAATGTCCATCTGAAAAAAAACCACCAGCTTTATTTTAGCCTTTTCTTTTTCTTAAGCATCATGTTTTACATTTAATTTTGAAACTATGTCATTCTCATTGCCACTGAACCACAACAGACCCATAGCTGACCCTCCGTTGGGATTCCAGGCTGTATATTGCAGGCTGGAGAGTGCCCACCTTTCCATGCTTTGCCAGAAGGGTGCACCCTACAGTTTAGCATTGCATCTCACTGAGGACTATGTCACCAGAGCTCCTTATAGCCAAATTAGCATGAAAGTATTTTGTTGTTTTTTCTTAAATATTTTAATTTATTTCTTTTTCATTTCAATGAACATCTACAGAGATTTTGGAATTCCATTCATTCATTGTTGCACCCTTCTCCTCACCCACCCCACCTCAAAACCTCCCCCTCCCCTGTTTGCTCCTCTCCTTGAAAAGCAAAAGAAAAACTCCCTCACAGGTACACAATCCCCACTGCACCTCCCCCAATCCCACCC
>NW_006399911.1:4006670-4009894 GCF_000299155.1 Elephantulus edwardii | reverse complement strand
GGCACATAACAACAACAACATATATAATTAGTAATATATATATTATTAGTGGGAAAAGATACTACAATGGTTACTGTTGTTGACCCAGGGTAAGGTATTAATAACAAGACACAACATCAAGAATGTATAAGAAAACAGAGAGGTATAGCAGGGGGTGAGCAGTTGGAACAACTGAAGCATTAAACCCAGCTTCCCCGTGCCTTTATTGAAAATTGCCAGGGAACAAATCACAAAGAGAATTCATACCAATGAAGCTAAGCTCTTTTATTGAAAGCCTCATGCTTGACTCAGGATGGACAGGATAGCAAATACAAGACAAGAATTGTGAAAATGCTTAAAGTCTGCCTTGGTGCTTTAAGGTGCATTGCATTGTACCTTTCTCATATCCTGATATAGCATTTGGTTTATTTTAAATATTTAGTGTGAAATTTGGCTTCCCACAGGTTACAGTAGGAAAGAAAAAGATTTTGTTTAGCATATACAGTAAATAGAAAAAGAAAGGTGGAATGCTAAAGAGATTGTGATCACAGTCCAAAGGCTGCTACAAATTCATCAGTATATATATAAAAAATAATCTGGACAAGCTTTGCCTTTCTATGACCTGCCTGATGAAAGTGTTGAATCTTATGGCTCCTTTATACAGGAGCTTTGGTGGCTTTGTAGTAAAGGAGTTGTGCTGCCAACCCAAAGGCAGGCAGTTTGAATCAACCAGTTTCTCTGAGGGAGCTAAGTGGCCAATCACCTTCTCTGTTATTTATAGCCTCTGAAAACCTGCTGGAAGTCAGCTTTGACTTGGTTCTGACTTGTTGGCAAAAAGTTTCCAGTTCTTTTGTCCTTTCTTTTTTGCATCTTTACAAAATAAAGAAGCAGTGTGATTAAATTCTTCTTTGATACAAGCTTTCTTTGACAGCTGGTCAGGAAAGTCTTCATTGATACAAGATTTCAGTAGTCCAGAAACTTGCCTAGTACAGTCTTCTTAGAATATACACAAAGGTATTAATACAAATACCATCCATTAACATTAAGATCAATTCCATTGACATTCAAACCTTAAGGAGGCAAAAGGCAAACCCTTAAATGAAGGAGGGAAAATGAAGAAACCAGAAGAATCATACAAGACAATATTAAGAATTCCAGAATAGGAAAACACACACACACACACACACGCCAAACACACAGAGGAAGTTATTTAAAGTATCCTAGAAGAAAACTTCTCAAATACAGAAAACAGAAAATATGTATTCAAGAAGCTGAGCAAATCTTAATGAAAATAAACCACCAAAGAAAAATACCAAGACATATCATAATAGAATTTTCCTAAATTAAAGACAACGAAATAATTCAGAAACCAGCTCAGAAAAAAGAAAGTTACCTACAAAGAAGGGCAATAAGACTAATCCGAAAGAAAAATAAGACTAAAATTCTCAAAGGAAACAAACAAACAAACAAACCAGCTAATAATTCCATACCCAGAAAAAAATATTCTTAAAATATAACAGTAAAGTTAGGACATTTCAAAATAAACAGAAACCCAAGGGTATTTGTGGAAATTAGGCCAATCTTCTAATAAAAAGTAAGGGGAGTTTGCTGGACTACAAGTCAACAGGCCACAAAGTAAATTAACATTCACAATTATCATTCATAAACTGCTCCAGACACAGAAATACACAAAGGAAAATAAACACATGACACTAGTGGTTTAATGGTAGAGAGGTGCGGTAGCAATCCTAAAGTATGAGGTTCAAATGCACAAGCTGCTCTGTGGGAGAAAGATGGGCAACCTTCTTCCTTGTGGTTAACTGCCTCTGAAAACCCGCTGGAGGGTTAACAACTTGTCAGTTCAGACTAGACATCACACAACAACAATAAACAACTAGTGAGAAGAAAAATGGGCAATCTCCTCTCATTTGATTTATACACTCTGGAGCTATGAGTCATTTGAAGCAAGATTAGAAATTTTTAAGTTCTTCATAATATTGACAAGGTGGCCTAGTGGCAAGAATCTGCTCTGCAATCCCGAAGTCACACGGTTTGAGGCCACAAGCTGCTTCATGGGGGAAAGATGGACAATCTCCTCTGTGATTTACTGCCTCTGAAAGACCGCTATAGATCAGTTTCAACTCTTTGGTACACAACAACATCCTCAGTGGAAAAAAAAATAGTTTTTAAGGTTATGATCAGAGAGCTGGATAATGACTAAGAATAATAGAAGAAGAATTAATGCCTTTGAGTTGTGGTCCTGGAGGAGTCTTGATCATACCATGGACCACCAAGAAAGCAAATAGGTCTGTTTTAGAGAAAGTGAAACCAAGTTTCTCCACGGAGGCTAGGATTTTGAAGCTGTTTTACATACTTTGGGCATGTGACCAGGAGGGACTGCATACTCAGAAGGGTGGAGAGGCAAGGCAGGAGAGGAAAAGTCCGGATGAGATGGATTGACAGTGACTAGGGCAATGGGGGTAGGTGTTTCGGAGTCAGTGAGGCTGGCTCAGGACAGGGCAGGCTTCAGAGCTATTGCACACAGGGTTGCGATGAGTCACAGGTGACTCGACGGCACATAACAACAACAAAAGCCAACAACAAGGTGGCTTGATGGAAATTCTAAGGCGTGGAATGTTGTGCACAGAAACCACCCCTGGACTGCATCCAGGGTCCCCGGGTAGCCCTACACCCACACACCACGTGGAGTAACTTGGCAGCTCTGCAACTTCAAGCTTGTGCAACTTCAGCTGGCGCCTGCGCAGAATCTGAGCCGGCAACTTTATTCGCATGCGCACAGACGGGCTGGGGGCGGAGCTAGCCACTGCGGTGGGATAGAGGTTGGTGGCCTTCGCATCCCTGTGTAGCTGCTGCTGCCTGTTTTTCTGTTCTTTTACGGACCCAGCTCAGCTGGGCGACTGCATCACACTGGCGCAGTCGCCAACGCCGCCAGGTCGGGGGAAGGTGGGCACCGGCCCCAACCGCCGCCCGGCCGGCGCCCGCGGTGCGCTCGTGTCGTCGCCTCCGGGGCGCCGGGCCCGCCTGGCGACCCCGGGGACGGGCACCTCGATCGTTGAGACCCGGGAGGCGATGCGGCGCCGCCTCCAGGACCTCATTGAAAACAACCGCGTGATGATCTTCAGCAAGAGTTACTGTCCACACAGCACGCGGGTGAGCAGGGGTAGTAGCTTAGCACCACCTTCTCACAGGACCCTCCCCATAGGCCTCTCCCGGGGTGGCCCCTG
>NW_006399911.1:4005081-4006570 GCF_000299155.1 Elephantulus edwardii | reverse complement strand
GGGGGGGGGGCGTCCCTCGCTGAGCCCTTCCTTCGCAGGGGTAGAACCTGGAGCCACCCGCTGCGCTCCTTACGGCTGTCCCCGCGGTGTCCGGTGGCCACAAGGGGGTCGTGCACGAGACTGGACCTCGCTGCGGCTGGGACCCCTTTTGCCTCTGCGCCCCCTCCGGTGCTTATGCAGGAGGCGCACACACTCTCCAGCTGCGGGGAGCTGCCCTGACCTCCAAGACTCATAAACTGCAGTGGAGGCTTTTGGAATCACTGACATTTTCCGCGTAGAGGTGCATTGGGTTAATCTCAGGATGTTAACCTAATTTAAAAATTATTGAGTAGAGGCGGCGAGCTCAAAATTGACCTTGAGCAGGTTACAGAAAGGTTGGTTTTCTCATCACAGAAAATGAAGATAAAGGAGGGTTGTGTGGATAGGAAATAATGAGTAGTGTAAACTGTTTATTACTTCTGTAGGTGTGAGAGGATCACATACTAGGGCAAACGTGTGCGGAATTTAAAATTTAAAAACAACCCTTTGGAAGATAACTCACGTCAGAGCTGGAGGCTTCTAACAATGTTTTGAAACGTATCAGTATAAAAAACTTGACATAATGATAATGTGGAAGGTAATTTAGCTTTTAGGTGAAGTTGGTGGAAATAAAGACTGTACTTTTCAATTTAATTATAAGTTTAGGGTTCCCCCCCATGTACACTAAAGAAGAATATAGTTTACCGTTGTTGGGTAAAGCCTCTTTAGATATTTGTTAAATTAGCTGGTTTATAAAGTTGTTGACTTCCTTAGCTGTCCTATCCATAACTGGACGTGAAGTAGTGACTTTTTAACTATTTTTATGGAATTACCCATTTTCCCTTTAAATCTAATGATAGACTTTTTTGGTAGAGAGAGTATGTAAATAGTGGGATGTTTAAATTTTCTTTTAAATTTAGATTTTTGCCTCACAATTTCTACCTGTTATTTGTATTGTTTAATTCAGTCACCTTCAGTGTTGTTGTTGGTGTAATTAGATTTCTACCATTTTACTTTTAAAAGTGCCCTTTTTTTTGTCCTCCAGGGTCATCCATTTTGAATAATATTTCATGAGTTCCTTGTTTTTCAATGCAGAGTAGGACATTATGCAGAGTGAAATAGCTCAGTCACAAAAGGACAGATAATGCATAGTGCCACTGTTGTAAAGTGGGACTGACATAGGGGCTGGAGGGGAGGCTGAGAAAGAGGGGATAAATTATGTATATTGCATTGAAACAGATGAGCGAGAGAGAACTGTTTAAAAGATATATATGATTAAGTATTATTGTCATGACATGAATCCAGAATGAAGGCACAGTGGAGTGGACTTGGGTGGAGGGATTGTATAACAATGAAAGAATTTTTCTTTTACTTTTCAAAAAGAATGAACTGGAGGGGTGGGGTGGGAGAAAAGTGCAACAATAAATGAATGGAAATCCAAAATCTCTGTAAATTTTCATTAAAATTAATA
>NW_006399911.1:3953710-4004189 GCF_000299155.1 Elephantulus edwardii | reverse complement strand
ATACCATGGACTGCCAAGAAAACAAATCAGTCTGTCTTGGAGAGGGTGAAGTCACGTCTCTCCTTGGAGGCTAGGATTTTGAAGCTCCGCCTCACTTACTTTGGGCATGTGGGTAGGAGAGATCGGTCCTTGAAGAAGGACATCATGCTTGGAAGGGTAGACAGACAGCACAAGAGACGAAGAGCCAGGATGAGATTGATACAGTGACAGGGGCAGTGAGGGATGGTGTGTCAGAATTAGTGAGAGTGGCTCAGGACAGGGCAGGGTTCAGAGCCGCTGTACATAGGGTCGCTTTGCATTGCAGGCAACTCAACCAATAACATTCTGTGACAGGTTTGGAAGCAGGAGTGGCATCCGCTTTCTAAACAACTTGCCTCCGGAAACCCTATAAACTTTGATATATGTTGATAGTTATAGAGGGGCTTCAGGCCGTTTGTTCGTAGGGTTGCTGTGAGTTGTGCTCGACTTGAAGGCAGTCAGTAACAACAACAACAACAACATGTCATGTCATTTATAGGCTTCCATTTTTACTTTCATGTTGTTGTTAAGTGCCGTCGAGTTACAGGTGACTCATAGTGGCCCTATGAAGGAGAGTCCTCGACGCTTGGGTGCCTTTCATCCTCTCTCCAGAAAGTCTCATATAGTATTTTAATTCATTTGATTGATTAACTAATTAAGGAGCTTTGGTGCCCTCATGATTAGTTAATTTTTAACCATATTAAGTATTTTCTCTAGGACTGTCTATATTAACTCTTATCAGGATGTATTTTGAATTTATATTAATGTCAATGAAGTATCATAACATTGTTCCTCTATAGCTTCATTTCTGCTTTTCTCTTTTCGTGCTGTTACTTAAATTGCATTTATTCATATTCTCTATATTATACTTATATATGTTATAGACCTATTTGTATAAGTTATAAACCTATTATTGTTATAATATTCTATATCTCTAAATCATGTAAAAGAGAAGAAAAGACACATGAAGTTTGTTATGTTCATCCTATTTACCATTTATGATTATTTTTGTTTGTTTTTGTGAATTTAAGTTAGCATCTGTTAGCATTTTCTTACCCCAGTATAGCTTTACTCTGGCCCACATCCTTGGAGTGGCTGCCATTGCCAACAGTGTTACATGTTAAACATGTTTAGGGAGCTCTAGTGGCCCAGTGGCAAGAATCTGTGCTGCAGTCTCAAAGGCATGCCGTTTGAGTCCACCAAATGCTCTACAGTAGGAGGGGCAGTCTCTTCAAGCCTCTGAATACCCACTGGAGGGTCAGCTATGGGTCAGTTCTGACTCTGTTGTACAAAACAACAACAAACATTTAGGAACTACAAAACTATTTTCCTGACCTTTATTTTTGAAAGATAATTTTGCTAAATTTTGAGCCTTGGCTCACACCCTCTCCTCTACTCACCCCTCTGCCGTAGCCATTTTTAAGTTATTTAACCTCCATTGCTTTTGATAAGAAGTCAGCTATAATATTTTTAGATTCTCTTTTTATTTAAGTGAAACCTTTTCCTACTTTATCTTTAATTTAATTATCGATGAAACATTGTCATAGCACCTTCCTTCACTCATTTACTCATAGTTCTTGTAATACTTATTATAATTACTTTGTTAAATCTGACATCTGGGCATTCTCATGCAGTACCTCCTCCTCCCTCCCCTTCTTGTAGATGAATCATACTTTCTTACTGCTTTGCAAGTTTTATAGTTTTTGTTTGGACTATGTCAACTTGGTACTAATCTCTCCTTCCCTAGGCTTCTTTAGTGACTTTGCTATTTTAGCAAAGTGTATTTCCAATCCAAGGTGAAGCTTTTGATGTTGCACCTTAGCATGGTGCCTCGTACATGGACACCTGGGATGATAGGAGTTTTAGCATGGTTCTGGTTGACTGTCTCTTATGCTGAATCTATTGTCTCCCTCTTGGAAAAACACTTAGATGTTTTGTTCCACCAGTTGCACCCTGATTTCACTATTGTTTTTGACAATACCCTGGAATATTAATTGTTCCACTATCTGATCCAATTAAATTCAGGCTCCTTTTAGGGGTGAGGACAGCTTTTGAGGCAGTTCTTTGACATTTGCTTTGATCCTAAGAGATATTAATCGTCCTTGCCCCTTGTTCTCTCTGCTAAAGTAGCTGGGTTTTGGTTCACTTTGTTCTTTTGGAGCTGCTGCACAGTTCTTTATAATTAGCCTAAAAATCCTTGTTTTTGAGAATTACCACAGACTTGAACTTTCCCACAGTCTTTTTGGGAAAAGCTCAGAGTCTGCTGTTTATGATGACTGCTTCTTCCCCTGGGCAAAATTTCTGAGTTCCTCCTCTGCATCTGCATCTGTGCCCAGAGACTTTACAACTTCTTTCTGAGTGACATCCTTGTTTTATGAGCTGGGCACTGCCTGCAGAGGGTAGCCTCTGACCAAATTTTCATCCTAGCTCTCTTGGTATGGAATCTTACTCAGTGAATGAGCTGGGATGAAGATCTTTGGGACCCCAATATATTCAGCCTGCTTGTCCTGGGTTAGTGCCTTTGACCTGTGAGTCAGGGTTCAGTCAAAGAACAATTTCTTGGTCACATAGAGGAATTCAGTTTTTGCCTTGGAGCTGTGGGGAATTGCGGAATTGTTACTAGACAACAAAGGGTCCAGATTTTATGCAGTCTTGAGGCTAGATGTATAATTGAAGCAGAATTGTTTTTCTTCGAAACTTTTATTAAATGGATCTGGAAGGCAGTGAGAGTCTCCCAAGACTGCCTTACTTCTTTCACACAGTTGGGGTTTTATAGTCAGTTATTAATCTGCATTTCATTATTTTTAGTCCCAAGATAACAGGACCCTTTCTATCTGGAGAAACAATTCCTAATTTATAGAAACAGTACTTACTTTCTTCAACACAGGGCTTATGCTTACTGAGGCAGCACAGGCTCCAACCTGTTTAATATAGTTTTACCTTCTTTTCTGTGGTCAGAGGAGGTAGTCATCCTCCTTGAGGCAAGCATACTTTTTATCTACCCCTGAAATTCTTATTTCTTTCTCCAGACAGTGACATTCATTTGGAGTACGAGATCATAGTGAAATTTCGTGTAGAGTTACCTATGTCTCTAGTTTTATAAATTGTAGCTGACACTGAGAAGAATGTCAATCCCAGAACACTTAATTGTGCTCTTTCAAAACCTATGCCTAGAACAGGAATCAGCTGTCTGGACAGAGGAAGAGAACACTTCATGGTTCAATATCAAGAACGGAGTGTGTCAAGGATGTGTCCTTTTCTCCATACCTTTTCAATCTATATGTGGAGCAGATCATTTAGGAGGCTGGACTTTATGAAGAAGATTGTGGCATTAGTATTGTAGGAAGACTCATCAACATCCTACATTATGCAGATGGCACAGCCTTGCTAATTGAAACTGAGGTGGACCTGAAGCATTTTTTTTTTTTGCAGAAAGTCAAAGACTACAGCCTCCAAATGGATTGTATCTCAACATCAAGAAAACAGATTCTTAGTATAGAATAGGTCAAAAGGTAGTATCATGATAGATGGACAAAGGATTGAGATTGTAAATTTTTTTATCTTGCTTGGTTACATAATCAGCACTTTTGGCAACAGCGGTCAGAAAATAAAAAGACAAGTTAGATTGGGAAAATTTGCTGTCAGGGACCTCTCCCAAGTGCTGAAGTGTAGCAGTGTCAGTTTAGAGACTAAGGTGTGCCTGATCCAGGCCATGGTCTTCTCAGTTGCTTGCTATCCATTGGAGAGCTGGACAGTGAATAAGGTAACAGAAAATGAATCAATGCCTTTGAATTGTGGTGATGGAGAAGAGTATTGAACATATCATGGGCTGCCAAGAAAACAAAGAGGTCTATGCTGGAGAGAGTAAATGAAGCTGTTCCTTGGAGTCAAGAAGTTTGAGGCTCCATCTCACATACATTAGCCATGTGTCCAGTCCTTGAAGAAGGACATTATACTTGGAAGGGTCAATACAGGAGAGGAAAACCCTGGATTAGATGGATTGACAGTGACTGTGGCAGTAAGATCAGATGTGTCAGAGACAGGTTGGCTCAGGATAGGGCAGAGCTCAGAGCCATTATTCATAGGGTCACTATGAGTCCTGGTCGACTTGAAAACACCTAGAAACAACGCTTCAGGTGAGATACCATATACCTTAACTAGTTGCTGAGAGAGGCAGTAAGATTGGGTCACGATAGAGCAGGGCTCAGAGCTATTGTGTGTAGGCTCCCTGTGAGTTGGAGTTTACTCAGTGGTACATGACAATAACAACACACCCAATTGAAATGAACATTTCTTATGCTTGCATGCATTGGGCCATGACAAGTTGATGAGTGGGAACTAACTCCATGCATCTGAAAATGGCAACAACATTGAGAGATGGGAGAGAAATGGAAGAAAGAGGAAAGCCAAGGGCTACAGACTCATTTTTACTGAGAGGTAGTAGATTTTCTTTCCTTTTTCAGTTAATGAACCTGTTATTGCATTTTATTGCAAAAGGTTATGAAAAATGTCAATGTTTAAAATTTACTGTTTATGCAGTTTTTCTCCATAACAATAATTTCTTTCTTAATACAGCTGTGATGAAATTCACAGGCACCACACTATTGAGTAGATTTTCTTGAATAAACATTTATTTGCTATATTCCCTTAGGACAATTTCCAGTGAATTTAATTGGTTGCTTTCTAAGTAATTTTCACTGGATTATTTTGCTGGAGAGTGAGGCCCCTAGAGGTCTTTATCCTCTTATTCCATGAATGAGACCTTTGGGTTTTAGTTTATCCTTTAAAAAAATTTTTTTACTTTAATTTCCATTGATTCATTGTTGCACTTTTCTCCCTAAACCCCCCCCCCCCAGTTCGTTCTTCTCTTTGAAAAGTAAAAGAAAAATTCTTTCATTGTTATATAACCCCTCCCTCCAAGTCCAGTCCACTATGCAGCCTTGGATCTAGACTCCTCTCATGACAATAATACCTAATCCTATATCCCTTTTTTAAACAGTTTTCTCCCTCATCTATTTCAATGCAGTATACATTATTTATCCCATCTTTTTCATTCTCCCCCCAATCCCACTGTTAGTCTGGTTGGATTTTAGTTTATCTTGATGACTAAGTGACTTGGAAGAGTTTTAAAATAATACGGTAAAAGAAGCAATTTGTTGGGTTTTTTTCCTCCCCTTTTCTCCCCTCCCTCCCACCAGCCTATCTTGCTGTACACTCCATGTTCCAGATTATTGTCATCTATATAATGACTAATCATATGTTCCTTCCGGACAGTTCTTACCCTTATCTGATATACAGCAGTGTTAATTATCTTATTTACTCTTTCTTCATTCCCTCCCCAACTCCCACTCCATGTTGGTCTTATTTTATAACAGCGGTATTATGTAATATTTATCCTTTTGTGGCTGAGATATTTCACTCCATATGTGTCATTCATGCTCCTCATGTTGTATAATGTTTTACATGTTCATTGTTTTTCATTGCAGTGTAGTATTCCATTGTGTGAATGTACTATAGTTTTTCTATCTGTCTGTTTGGTTTTGGGCACTTGGGTTGCTTCCATCTCTTTGCTATTGTGAATAACTAAGCAATAAACATGGATGTGCATACATGTGTTTTGGAGCTATGGCTCTGATTTCTTTAGGGTATATTCCCAGTAGTGGGATTGCTGGGTCAAATGATATTTGTATTTCTAGCTTTTTGAGAAAGTGTCAGAGGCCTTCCATAGTGCCTGTACCATTTTACACTCCCATCAGCAGTGAATAAGAGTTCCAATCTCTCCACAGCCTCACCAGCATTTGTTGTTCACTGCCCTGTTGAACTTTGCTGTTGTTGCTAGAATGAAATACTTCATAGTTGTTTTGGGGGAAAGTGGTTTTTAAAAGTGAATTTATAAAACAAAGGGAACAAAAGTGGATGTACAGAGAGCAGTTAGAATGTTACTGATCAGTTCTGGTAGTAGGCATGGGTCATGAATGATAGCCATTTTGGAGACCTAGAAAAACCAACCAGTTCAAAATAGAGACTTGTGGTTTTTAGACATTCAAAATGTGTTGTTTTCAAAATTGTGACTTTTTAAAGACTTCATAATTAATTGGATGGATGGGAAATCAGTATGAGGATGAGAAGACATTGCGATAGCATTAAAGTAAGTCGTAGTCAGTGCTTTTAAAAGTTTTTTTTTAATTATTATTAAATTTTATTAGTTTTAATGAACATTTACAAGGATTTTGGGTTTTCATTCCTTCATTGCTGCACCATTCTCTCTACCCTCCTCCCCAGTTTGTTCTTCTTCCCTGCCATCCGAATGTCTGTTTTAATTGTCCAATTGCCACAGTGCTTGTCAAAGCCAGTTCTGATTAATCTTCTTTGTCAGTGTATCCTTTGCCATTCCCTATCACTCCTCCCTGAGAGAGACTTCACCCTGATTCATAAGGAAAAGGGGATGGCGTATTCTCTTAGCTACTTCCTGCTGAAAAGGGATGCTGTGGGTTTCAGGGTGAAGATCTTCTCTCACTACTCTAAAGGGCCCTTTTGGCAGTAGGATTCAGATTTATAACTTGGTTCTGCGTTTGTAAACATTTTCTAGGTGATGGATATGCTGTTGTACCTTTACCCAATTTTTTAGTAGAAATGTTTCAGGGTTTCTTGTTTAAACTGTTGACTGGTGGTATATTTAACTGATCTGTTTACTTACCTGTCTTCCTGTCTAGAAAAAGGGATGTATGCTAGACATTGTTCATTATTAGATCTTACGTATTTGGAACAGTGAATGGCACATACTAAGTTTAGATGGGTAATATTTTCTGAAAGACTTAATGAAAGCTGAAAGGAAACACATGAAAAGGTATATGGAAGAAGTTTTACATTTTGGGCATTTTGTATGAGGAACCTGATGGAGAATTAAATATTGTTCAGAAAACTGGAATAGGCATTATGAGGATCCAACTGGTAAAAGAAGGCAAGGGATTCACTCACATTATTCTGGGAATATGTAAAGGGAATAAACATATGGCTCAGAACTCATATTCCTGAAGAAAATGTATTTTACATTCAAATGCTCTACTACTGAGCTATACCCCCCAGAAAATGTCTTTTGGACATCTCTGATTACTGTGCCTACATTTTATAACTCTTATCACGAGAGTGAAACTTAGTTAATTTTTTGTTACAGGTTAAAGAACTCTTTTCTTCTTTGGGAGTTGAATATAATGCTTTGGAACTTGATAAGATTGGTAAGTATAATGGTTAGTATATAGTATTTGTTTTTAAAAAATGCCAACAAGATTGTCTTCTATTTAATTTATGTTTGTCCCCTTGAGTTAGATGAACTATTTAGCCTGCCTTCAGCTGTGGAGAAAAATACACTCATGTAAAAAAGTTGGTTTAGATTATTTGCTAGTATATATTTGTATTTGAGAGAAAATTGGAAGAAGACTGCTTCCTTGGAGTGCTTTATATAAACTGCTTCCTTGAAGTACTTGAGGCATTTCAGATGCATCTGCCAACTTTCCAGTAAAATAAATGAAGCTGTTTTAAATGAAAGAACTGGCTCCTTTTTCTAAGTTGTATTATAATGAAAGGGAACACAATTTTTTTAGTGTTACATTGTTGAGTTCTTGATAAACCTTTGCCATTCCCTCCCACCATTCCTCCAATATTCTTTGAGGACTTTACACAAGCAGAGTATATAGTGATGAACTGAACAGGCAGAGAATGTCGTGGTGAATTGGACAGGCAGTGAATGTTGTGGTGAATAGAATAGTCAGTGTCCTGATGAACTGAACAGGCAGAGATTGTCATGGTGAATTGGACAGGCAGAGAACGTCGTGGTGAACTGGACAGGGCTTTTCATCAGTTGAAGAAGTCACCCTGACACTCACCTGTGGGAATGCTGACTGAAGATTACAGGTCAAAGCCCTTCTAGAAATAGTCTCCCTCTTAGGAAATAGGATTGTGTATAGATTGCATAGAAACCAAATCTGTTGACTAGCTATGCCTGCCTCAGAGAAGGGCAGCTGCCTGCACTGCCTTGCATGTCACTCCACAGTTCTGGCAATAATCAATGACAAGTCCCAGGCTCCTGGTAGGGCTCATTACACATCTCCCGAGTCTCCTTTTCCAAAGCTTGGGTCTATAATTCTTTCCTGGGTGGTTAACATACTAGATCATCTTAATTTTGAAAATTCAGGTCTGTTCTGGTCTCACTTTGTCAGTCAGGATTGATCCATTTTGAACCAGTGTGAAGTCTAGAATGGAAAAAGCTTGGATCTCTCCTTTCAGGGAACTATACCAACTTGTTTTAGCCATGTTTCTTTTATAAGTGAAAAAAATTCTTTAATCTGACTGATGTTTCTGAAGTGTATGCCAAATTTAATAATGTTAAGTAGTCATGGTTTGGTTATATTTTTGAGATGGGAGATGAACTATTAGACTTGGATCATTAAGATTTTACAAATACAGGAAACGTTTTCCGAGGTCTTACTATTTTATTTTTTTATGTGTTTTATAGTGGAGTTTCATCTCTTTGTCACAGAATAGCCAATGAATTATATATCGTAATCAAATTTAGAAGGATTTATTTTTAAAGAACCATAGCTTGATCTTTGTTATTTTAAAGTAGAGCTTCCTTTGAAAGGGTAAGTAATTTCTCTACCCTGATATCAGTTCATTAATTATATAATGATTTTTTTATGGATATGTACTTAAACTTTTGGATGTTGTAACATATACAGTTCAACTCAAAAGTTTAGGCCCCTTTTCTGTGTTTTCATATATTTAACTTTTTTTTTCCCTTTAGATAATGGGTCCAGTGTTCAAGAAGTTCTGTTAGAGATCACTAATCAGAAAACTGTGCCCAATGTTTTTGTGAATAAAGTACATATGGGTGGATGTGACCAAACTCTTCAGGTAATAAATACCTTCTTGAAAATGGCTCATTTTTCTTTTTAAGTATGTTTTGAAAAGAAGAAAAGGTTTGTTTAGGTTTTTGGTGTGTGGTGTTTTTTTGTTTGTTTGTTTATTTTTTTAATTATTTGTTGTCTTTTGGAAGTTGGAACTGTGGAATAACATGGTGGTAAGTTTTTATATAACCTTGCATAATTTGAGGAGAACTAAATTTTCTATCAGCCCAAACTTAAAAAACGAAAAATAAAAATCTTAATTTTTGTTGTTAATGTTGAAAATATACACAGCAAAATACATACCAATTTGAGCTTCTATATCTACATACAATTTAGTAACATTGGTTACATTTTTTTTCATTCCAAGTTCTCTTTTTAATCTGGATTGAATTTCTGACAGTTTTCTCATATATAGAATGTATAATGCAGCAACTATTTTTTCATTATCTTTAGCAAATTTTCACTTGTGTATATTAATTAAACTGTTATACTTTACACATCCTGTTGGATTACCTTTCTTTGGAATGGACACAAATATGGATCTTTTCTACTTGGTGGGTCAGGTACCTGTCTTCTTCCAACTTTCTTCACAAAAACAAAACATTTTTTTTAAAAAAGAGGAAGTTAACAAAAAAAGGTTAGATGATAATTGAATGAAAAATTCTAATTTTCACTGAAAGCACTGGGCAAAACAAAAAACTCAAGGAATAGCAATTTAGACTTTTCAGTAAATGGCTACATTCTTTGAGTTATATCAGCAAGCTCACTCTCATTTTCCAAGTTGGTCCTACCCTTTTAATATACGCTCCTTACTCCTTAAGGTTCCTCTCTCTTCTTTTGAGGTGCTTTCATAATTTTGATTCCATATACACAAAACTTAAAAGAAGCCCTGGTGGCATTATGCATTGCCTGTTGGACTGATAATGGAAAGGTCTGAAGTTTGACTCCCCAGCCAGTTTGAGGAAGGAAGATAGACAGTCACTGCCTGTCAGAATTTATAGCCCAGCAGCACTGATAGAGGATGGCTGTGAGCTAGAAACACAGCCCTGGTCGGCTTGAATGGCCGTGAATTTGCTTTTGTTGTTGTTGTTGTTATGTGCTGTTGAGTTGGTTGTGACCCCATGTACAATAGCTCTGAACCCTGCTCTATTCTGTGCTAACCTTATTGTCTCTGGACACACCTACCTCCATTACATTAGCCACTGAGTCAATCCATCTCATCAAGGATTTTCATCTCTTGCACTGACCTTCCACCCTCCTGAGCATGATGTCCCTCCCCAAGGACTGGTTCCTCCTTGCAGCATGCCCAGAGTATGTCAGACAGAGCTCAGAATCCTGCCTTCAAGGAGCAGCCTGTTTTCAGCTGCTTTAAGACTAACTTGTTTGTTCTGTTATCAGTCCATGGTATATTCAGTAGTCAGATAGAGCTTCAGAATCTTTGCCTTCAGGGAGCAGCTTTGGTTTCAACCTCTCTAGGATGAACCTCTTTGTTCTCCTAGCAGTCCACCATGTGTTCAGTTCTCTTCTCCAGCACCACAGCTCAAAGGCATCGATTCTTCTGTCATCCCTAGTTACTGCCCAGCTTTCTGATGCAGAGCAAGTAATTACGAAGACCGTGGTCTTGAAAGATCATAACTTGAGGTAGATATTCATTACTAGTTAAGATAAATTATTGTTTGGTTTTAAGAAGACTTCCCAGGATATTTTGAAGGCTTAAAAGATTCTTTTAGTTCTATTGTTTGTGAGTTAATCTAGCCTCTATTGCTCCAGTAAAAGTATTTCTTTTTGTGTATGAATTCTGCTTTATTGTATATGTTCTATCTTTGTGCCAGTATTGATGATCAATAATTAATGAAATACTTTTAATTAATTAAAATTTCAAATATATTTTGTTGGGGAAAAAAGAATGCCTGCGTTATGTATGATTCTGGTGAAAATCTCCTTTATTAGCTCCAGACACTTATGTCTTAATTCATATGGAGCTAAGTACCTAGAGGCCCCGCACACCTTTTGAAGTGCTGGTTTTGTTAGACCTAATTTGGAGAGTGATGTCATTTGACTTATGTGTAGCTGTCAGGTAATAAATAGATTGAAAATGATGAGCATAAGTTGGGAGATGAAGCGATGTCAATTATGTTTCAAGTCTGAAACATCTTTCTTGGGTGGCAGATACTTGGCAGTTGGATTTCCCTAGGGGCACCTTAAAATGAATCCTCTTCAGAACGGGCCTGTAAGCCTTGTGCACCCATTCTGCCCATGGATCACATAGCAGCACGTAGTGAGTGCCCCCAGTCACAGAGCACCTCACTGTGCTTAATGGAACGAGCTGCTTAGAGCACGTTGCTTCTAAAGCCAAGGTAATGGAGTTGCACAAATGACAGTACGAAGAAAACGGTTGCTAAGCCACTTATTGGTCCTCTAACCTCATCTAAGCCATCTCTGTTTACAAGGAGGAACAAGTGAACGAGTACATTAAGTGTTGAGCCAACTTGTGACCACTACTGAAATGCCATACCATACAGGTTGCTTCTAGTATAGCTACAAAGTTTAAATCTATTTATGAAGAATTCTGGTGGCTTATTGGTAAGAAGCTGTACTCTAATCCCAAAAGGCACGTGATTTGAATCCATCAGCTTCTTCACAAGAAAAGGATGGACAATCTCTCATTCTAGTAACTGCCTCTGAAAACCCGCCAGAGGGTTGGCTGTGGGTCGGTTCTGATGGGATGGTACATGACGACGACAACAACAACAACAATGGCTGTTTCTATTATAGCTACAAAGTTTCAATCCAGTCATGAAGAGCTGTGAAAAAAGGGGGGAAAAAAACCCAACTCAAAGGCTATATCCTCCAGATCACTCACAGCCATTAGATTGAATCTGATGTAAAGTGACCCTCCATTGGGTTTTTGAGGCTGTAAATTTTAACAGGAGGAGCCACTGGTGAGTTTGACGTGCTGGAAATTTACAGTAACAGGGAAAAATGCTATAGACTACTCCATTAGAGCTCCTTTATCCTTCTGATGGTAGGCAAGAAGTTTTTAAAAATGAATGATACCATAATTGAATAAAATGCTGAGGGTCTTTAAAAATTACAGCTTTTGTCATATCACTGTACTTGAGTAGATCTCTTTAGTCATTTGACATATGCCTGCCTATCAGGTAACAGGTCAAAATGTCAAATATTCATGTATTTTAGCATATGTTCTAACTTGTTGGACCTTATTTGAATAGCATCCAAATAAATGTATAATGCCAATTTATATCAGTTATAGATTACTTCTAAGATTTTTTTTCCCATTTGGCAATGTGTAAATTATATTTAAAGATAAAAACTTATCTACAAATAGAATACTACAAAAAGAAAATGTGATATAAGAAGTTATCTCAGGACCATAGCTCCTCAGTTCTTCCAAATTTGTATATCAGAGTGCTAAAAAATATAAGTGCATTCTGAAAAAACACAGCTAGTCCTGGATAAACATCCGTATTCTGGGTAACATATGCACCAAAAAGAATCCACATGGAAGCAATAAGTGACCCAAACATCAGCATGAAGCCAATGAAAAGCCAAATGCGAGCACCTGTTCTTCCTAAACAGCCGCTTTCATAGCTGTCACCTCTCACCTTAGCATTTGACACAGCATTTATCATAAAAAAAGCCAATGTGGAAAATACACCACATGTGTGAAAGGCATGGTTCAACTGTTCTGGCTTAGGATACACCATGGCCGCATCAATCATTATCCACCAACGTGTAAAAAACAGTATTATGCCTGCTACTACAGATGCCACTGCATTTCTTCTCTCACCCCAGTCAATACATTCACATTAAGGCCAGCGGAAATTGTCTAGGAAGCCCTCCATTGTTAAACTTCAAGCGTTGATTTTTCATTAAATTGTTTCCAGACTTCCTCGACTTCCACGCCGACCCTGGTGCACGCGAAGAGGAAGAGGCGGCCACGCTGCGTCCCGGCCGGCCGGCGTTGTCCACCCACGTGTCCCCCCCACGAGCCGGGAACCGGCGGCTTGCCTGGCCAGGCGGAGACACTGGAGGGGCGGGGCGCTAAGATTTTTTTTTAAAGGGAAGTAATCTATCCTGATTGAACATGGCAAATAAACAAGTAATGTTCTCTCTGTTCATTTTGAATGCAGGCACATCAGAGTGGCTTATTAAAGAAGGTCCTTCAGGAAGATTCACGTGGTTCTGGAACGTATGATTATGATCTCATTGTCATTGGTGGTGGTTCTGGTGGCCTTGCCTGTGCCAAGGTAGGAAATGGAAGTAAAACTTAACAAGCTTTTGCTATAATTGTCATAAATATTTCTATACTTAAAAAGTTTAAATGTTGCCGTCTTAAACTGGTTTAATAAAGAGAAAAGATTGTTGTTGGTGTTGTTTTTAGGTGCCATTAAGTTGACTACAATTCATAACAACCCTGTAAAGCACAGATCTGAACCTTGCCCTATCCAGTCTCAGTCAGTCTTATACCCATTGTATTCGTCACTGTGTCAATCCACAGACCTTCATTGAGGGTCCTCCTTTCTTTCACTGACTGCCTTTCTCAGCATGATCTCTCTCTCCAGGAAGTGTTTCTTCCTGAATATATATGAATATACAAGTGTAACCATCCTTGCTTCTAAGCAGCACCCATGTTGCACTTCCTCAAGACAGACTTGTTTGTTCTTTTGGCAGTCTGTGGGGTACTGATTACCTTTCTCCACCACAATTCAAAGGCACCAGTTCTTCTATGTCATCCTGATTCAGTATTTAACTTTCAGATACATAGCCAGCAATTGAAAGTACCAGGGCTTGGATCATGTGCACCCTAGTCTTTAAACCAACATCATCATTCTTTAACGCTTTGGAGAGGTAGCGGATTTCCCCAGTTTAAGATGGACAGTGAATAAGGATGACAGAAGAATTGATGGCTTTGAATTGTGGTGTTGAAGAAGAGTGTTGAGTATCCCATGAACTGCCTTTTGTACAAACAAATATGTCTTGAAAAAAGTGCAGCCACAATAGTGAAATATTGTCTCATGTACTGTGATCATGTTGTTAGGAGGGTCATGTTGTTGGAAAAGAACATCATGCTTAAAAAGATGAAGAGACAGTAAAAGAGAGGAAGATCTTTAGTGATATGGGTTGACAGAGTGACTGTCATGGTGGATTGAGTGTGTCCGAGATGGTCAGGATGGCACAGGTTAGGGCAGAGTACAGATCCATTGTTCATGGCTTCACCACGAGTCATACTCAGTGGCATTTAACAATAGTAATTTATCTTTTGATTTTTTAACTGTTGGTACCATGAATATTGATTGTGGCTCCAAGTAAAATAAAATCATTGAGAACTTAAGTCTTTTTTTTTCCATCTGTCATCATGTCATAAATATGCATGGCATGGATTGCCAGGAAAACAAACAACGATGGCTTGGAAAAGGTGCAGCCAGAGTGCTGCTTACAGGCAAGGATGGCAAAGCTTTATCACACGGGTTTGGGGCATGTTGCTAGGAGAGTCTGTTCTTTGGAAAATGATGTCATACATGGAAGGGTGGAAGATAAATGAAAGCGAAGACCTTCAATGAGATGGACTGACACAGTGATTGCAGCAGTGGGCAGCAAGTGTGTTGGAGGTGATGAAGATGGCTTAGGATAGGACTGGGTTCATGTCTGTTCATAGGGTCTCTATGAGACTTACTCAATTCGATGGCACATAACAACAACAAATCATGATGGAAAAGATTGTACTGTCACACAAATAATTCATTTTCATAGAAAATGGAAGAAAGCAAAATTTGGGGCATGTAACAGAAATGACACAATCTTTATATATCCTCATTATTTTGTAGGAAGCTGCGGTTTTGGGAAAGAAAGTTATGGTGCTAGACTTTGTGGTCCCGTCACCTCATGGCACAACCTGGGGTGAGCTGTTTTTCTTTGTTGTTATCCTTTTGTCTTTATTTGTTAAGTGCTAATTTAACAGAAATGCCACAAGTGGATAGTTTTAACAACTAGAAGTTTATTTTCTCACAGTTTAGGAGACTGGAAGTCTGAATTCATGATGCCAGTTCTAGGGCAAGGCCCTGGTTTCCCTCATGTTCATTGGAGATCTGTGTGTGTGTTGGCATCTGTATTCTCCTGAATCTAGGAGTTTCTCAGCATGGAGACCCTGGGAGTAAGGACATACTCACCCTGGCTCTTCTTTCTTGGTGGGGCGGTCCCCCTCCTCACTGCTTGTTTCTCCTTTTATCTCTTAAAAGATAATGGGCATGACTCATGCAAGGGTGTCACTTGAGTAAGAGTGCTAATTGGCATGAGGGTATAACTGGAAGCATATGATCTTGTAAAACTGACTCAAGACCCACCCAACATTAATATTGCCTCTTTGACATAGAAATGGAGGCAGGTAATAAAATAGAGGATAACTGCACAGTACTGAGAATCATGGCCTAGCCAAGGTGACATGTATTCTCAGGGATATAATTCAATTCTTGACATTATTCTCTGCTCTTGAGATACATTGCTTGCGCTGTGTGTGTGTGTGCCATTTTACTTAATTTTCACCATAATCTTCAGAGGTCTAACAAGGCTTGTTTCCTAAGTGAGGAAGCATGAGTGTCACTAAAGATTTCATAGTTAACGAGTAGTAAAATTTGAAATAGAATGAAAAAAATGAAAGAACATTTTGCATAAATGACAAATTCCTATAATCCCAGTATTCCAGCACTTACTACATAGTCATTTTTGTTGTGCATATCCTACTATTTTCACATTAATTGTGATGACATATATTTGCTGTTCAGTCTAAGTTTACACAAACATTTTTCTGCATTCATGCTCCAGTTACATAATTGACTTTTAACAGCTGCATGATAGAACATGGAGATAATCTATGTGCACTTATATAGTTTAGTCAAGAGCATGATGTGGTCTCACCCTGTACAGTAGGTTAGTTACCTTCCCAAGTTTTTTTCTGACTGTAAAATAAAACACATAGTTTTTATACTGTGTATATTCTTTTTGTGCATAGTCTGTGTCCTACAAATGTGGCCAGTGGTAACATTGCGGTCTTCAGGTTGGACTTGGTCCCTTTAGGGGAATAGAGAACCGAGGGAGAGAGGAGGTTGTGTCATTTTTATGTCCCTGACTCCCTCCCTACTAAGCTGTTACTGGTGGCTGCATCCTTCTATGGAAGGCAGCCAATCAGGATAGCTGGTTTCCCCTTGATTTAGGGCACTCAACAAGGCTTCTTTTTTTCCTTCCATATGTCAGTGGGCCCTAACTGTTACTAGTTTAGGATGCTGTTGTCTCCAGCGGTGTTTCCTGCCTGATAAAAATATGAAGTTTTTTTTCAATTTATTGTTTGTTGTTGTTGTTTAATGCCGTCGAGTCATAGACGACTCATAGCAACCCTGTGAACGAACAGCCTAAGCACTGTTCGTACATAGAGTTTCCGGAGGCAAGCCATTTTGGAAGTGGATGCCACTCCTGCTTCCAGGCTTGATTTAGTTGGGAAGCTCCAGCCAACACTGTCCACCATGGGTACCCATTACCACTATTGGCACATCACTGTCACAGGCTTCAGCATCACAGCAACCACGAGTTACCTCTGTACAGCAACGCACAGACCAGTGCTATACCACCTAGAAGAATGTTTGACAGGAAGACAATTTGAACCTGGCTGAGGGCCACAGATGACAATCACCCACCTTCGGCTTGGTTGCACAGCTTCCTTCCACTAGGCCAACGTAGCTCTCTCTTGGTCATCGTCATTGTTATTGTTGTTTATACTCACTTAAAAAAAAGGTAAGCCTAGAATTTTATAAAATAAAGTTTACTTGTTTTCCATAGTAAAGGTGGAGATATTATTTGGTTCCAGACCATTCCAATAAGGTTAATATTACAATAAAGTTAGTGACTGGATCTTTTGGTTCCTCATTTGTACTGTACTTTCATGGGGGCGCAGGCTCTGGTGGCAGCATCTGCAGGGAGTTTTGCTGCTAAGGCAAATGCTGCTCCTTTCCAGGAGTTTGAATCCACTAGCGCTTCATGAGAGAACAATGAGTAGTCTCTTCCTTGTGATTTACGGCTTTGGAAACCTGGTGGAGGGTCAGCTAGTAGTTGATTTTGCCTCACTTCAGTGGCCATGAGTTTTGAGTTTGATGTTAAGTGTGTGTTAGCTTTATGAAAAAGTTGGAAATATTGTGAGAATTACCAAAATGTGGCAGAGACCTGATGTGAGTCCATGCTGTTGGAAGAATTGTGCGAAACTTACTCAATACTGGATCGCCACACACCTTCAATATGGTGGTGGTTGGTTTTTTTTTTTAAAAAAGGCATTATCTGTGGTGGTTTTTCAATTTGTTAAAAACAGTCAAAGTATGCCTGTATTTTGGTTTATGGACAGTTACCTTGTTCCTTTCTCCTTTTTCTCTTTCCCTCTTCACATGGGCTCCACTCTTACCATCCTGCTCTCTGACCAGAAGAGAGGGCTATTAGGGAGAGAATTGTATTTGTTATTTAACGCTGGTATATGTAACCAGGGTTATCACAAAACAGGGGACTTTAACAAATAGAAACTTAAGTTTAAGAGGCTGCAAGGCCAAATTCAGGTTGTCAGCTTTTGGGGAAAGTCCTCTCTGTTGATTGTGGAGGAGAGTCCTGTTTACTCCAGCATCTGTAGGCCCAGCATTCTCTGGAGACCACTGTGTATTCTGGTCTTCCATGTTATCAGGGAATTTCATCATGCAGGCACCTGAATCCAAAAAGATGCACTCCACTCCTGGCTGTTTTTTTTTTTATAGTACTAAGTGTGCTTTTGTATGCAGGATTGCTATAAGTTGCAAATGATTCAACAGCACATAACAACAGTAAATGTACTAGTGAGGTAAAGAGTATTACAGACCATACCCTGGGAGCACCTTGCCTTACTTTTGATTCAGACTGGTGAAAAAGTGGGAATTCCCACTTAATAAAATAGTGGGAGTAAGGATTATTATATTTCATTCTTAATCTTTCTTACAACTATTTGCTTTATCAGGATCCAGGGGTATCAGATCCAGATCAGTACCTACTTCCACATTGCATACATATATTTTGGGGGAGCATAGTTCAATAATAAAAGGATTCTTTGCCTGATATGTTTTGCATTATTTAAGATTCATAGTTGATATCATCATATAGCTTGAGGTGGAAGACTATCTGTTTCAGAAAAGGCATAAAGTCCTATAGGGTAAAAAGCATGGACCTGGTATTCTCATCCTTGTTGTATACCATTGAGTCAGAACTGACTCATAGCTGACCCTCCAGCAGGTTTTCAGAGGACATAATTGCACAGGAGAAGACTGCTCATTCTTCTCCTATGCATATCTTAATTATTCAAATTCTAATCTCTCAGATGAAAAGATACAGCTTCCTTCCCTAGGGAACTGTGCCTAGGTACAGTTTTAGCGCATTTTACCCCTCCATACAGCTCCTCCATGAATTCTTGGTTAGAAACTGGACTGAAAGCTTATTGTTATTGTGGAGTATTGTGTTGGCTCTCCTACCTTTTGCCTTAGGGTATGTGTGTTTTTACACACCTGCATGGTGGTTGTTACTAAAATGTGAAAATGGCACAAAGAGACACATATGGAGGAAACGTTACAGCAGTGATTTATTTTCTTAGGTCTTGGTGGCACATGTGTCAATGTAGGCTGTATTCCTAAGAAATTGATGCATCAAGCAGCCCTTTTGGGACAGGCATTGCACGACTCAAGGAAATATGGTTGGGAGTATAATCAACAAGGTGAGTAGTGATGATATATACAAATACAGATTGGGAGAAAGATGAAAAGAATGAGTTTCTTAGATAAAGATATATTTTTGTAGTTGAGCTTCAGAGGAATTTAATAACCCTTCACTGAGATCGTCACTATGAGCTGAAAACCTGCACTGTGTACAAACCTGACTCCATGGCTGAAAAAATGAACACTTTAAACATAACCCTGCTTTCATGGGTCTGCCAAATGGGGAAAGAAATTGTTCCCAATCTGTAGCTGACTGTAAAAAATAATAATCACTATTTTCAGATTCCCCCCCCCGCCCCAGATATTAAGAAATTTGAGTGGTATAACAGATTCATCCTGGAGAGGGTTAAACCAGGCTACCTCTTTGGAGGCAAGGATTCTGGGGCTTCGTCTGACATACTTTGGACATGTTGTAAGGAGGGACAGGTCCTTGGAGAGGGACATCATGCTTTGGGAGGGTGGAGGGACAGCGCAGAAAGGGAAGACCCTCTATGCGGTGGATTGATTCAGTGACTGGGGTAATTGGGATGGGTGTGTCAGAGACCATGCGATTGGCACAGGATAGAGCAGGGTTTAGGGCTGTTGTGCATAGGGTCGCTATGAGTCACAAACGACTCAACAGCACATAACAACAACAACAATGGTCATTTGAATTTTATCCATTCAAGGTGATAACACTTTCTATATATTAGAAATGTTTTTGTATATTCGAAGTGCTGAACTGTTGTTATATGTTCTTTGATTAAAGAAAGATAGAAAGTTATTCAGTAAACATCTTTTAATTAGACTTTGAGGTACAAATATGAGGAAAATATACCTCCTGCCATTAATTAAGCTTAAGCAATATGTTAAAAAGATATATGAGGACATCTGTTTGTTGTGAAATGCACTATAATCAATGGTTCTGCTTTAGGCGTCACCTTAAGGGTCACCTAATGTGGCCTTGTGGGTAGACGTGTCAAGGAAAGCTTTCACAGAGGGCAGGAGCCTATTTGACAGAAATATATAGTCACATGAGAACCTAGGGGTTTGGGCAATTATGAGTAACCGGAGTGAAAAATTAATGGAAGAACATTGAGAGACATGGAATGAAAGAAGTAAGCAGTCACAAAGTCCCTAATGCTGTTTAGAGGAGTTAAATTTTACCCTAAAGGAAGCAAAATAGCTCCCTTTTTATTTGAAGCGTTTCAATAGGAGAGCAGTATGGACTTGGGTTAGAATTTGGGATTATTGGGATGGCTCTGTGGAATGCAGAAGTCTGGGCTAGGGAGGCCAAAAATAATGCGCTTATGACAGGGCACAACTGTGATGATCTGTGAAGAAATGACAAGGTCTAACTGAGACTAAGGAGGGACTGATTGCATGAGGTGGGTTTAGTGAATTGTAAGGATTGGAGTTGACAGTAAGTAGTGACGGGTTAGTTGTCGAGTGCTCATTCTTTTCATTGTTGGCATTTTCATCAAGAGAATTTGGTTTTTAAAGGTTACAAATGCATTGTCTCTTGCCACAGAATTATGATGACATAGATGTGGGTGTATGTGTGATTCTCATACTTAGGCATTTAATTCTGATAAGCCAAGTAGGTCATAGGGAGAAAAAGAGATACAGAGTGAGAGACTGAGTGATGGTGTAATGCAAGATATTGCATGAAAGCAGTTAGCTTTGGATTAGTGCCTGGGCAGACCAGAGTTCTGAATCAATTGAGACTGGAAAAATTTCCCCAGACAATCAACAAGTAGAGTGGTTCGGTCACACTAATTTCACCTAATTGTAGATACAGGAATGCCTCTTTGTTTGCTGCTTTATCTTCTGGACAGTCTTTTCACATTCATGCGTTTGCCTTTTGCATGAATCCTTCCCAGGGTAAAATACCTCTGGAGCAGCTGGTTGGAGTTGTCCAGCAGGGCTGAGTTTCAGTGCTATCCACGCATGTTTAAGTCATAGAAATTAATGGGATAATCTGGGGGCAGTAATAAGAAACAGGAGAATCTGAAGTAATAGGAAATAGTAGAATCCCGGGATATGTTTAACATTTGAGTCAAATATTTAGAGAAACTAGAAGAGTTGTAAGAAACACCATGACAACGGTGTTAAGAAGGAGCTAAGTTCAGTCAATTTCCTTAGATGTTGCAGGAAGGCAAAATGAAATAGGAGGTGAATTGTGTACTTGCAGTTCTGGCAGTGGTTAAAAGTTACTTTTAAAACATAACATATTTTATATGGCTTCTAAAATAATAGGCTGCAAGTAGGGAAAGTGGTAAAAGCCTCATTGTGCAGAAGAGATTGTGAATTACTAAACTCTAGCAAATACCATTGATGTTGGAGAGGTCCTCAGAAATACATCTGTGCCTCATGTAAGACATGTCTCGGTTGCATGCGAGTTGACTGATCTGGATTGGTGGAAGATCTATTAATCTGCGTTATGCAGATGATTCAACCCTGCTTGCTGAAACTGAGGAGGACCTCATGCACTTGCTGCAGAGGTCAAGGACTGCAGCCTTCAGTATGGACTGAGGCTCAATGTCAAGAAGACAAAGATTCTCACCACTGGACCAATTGGTAGCATCAGGATGGATGGCGAAGAGATTGAGATTGTTCACAGCTTCAGTTTGCTCGGCTCCACAGTCAATACTCTTGGCACCAGCAGCCAGAAAATAAAAAAAACATATTGCGATGGGAAAGTCTGCTGTTAGGGACCTCTCCAAAGTACTCAAGAGCAACAGTGTCTCTCTGGAGACTAAGGTGCATCTGATACAGGCCATGGTCTTTGCAATCACTTGTTACGCATCAGAGAGTTGGATAATGACTAGGGAAGATAGATGGAGAATTGATGCCTTTGAGCTGTGGTGCTAGGAAAACAAACAGATTCATCGTGGAGAGGGTTAAACCAAGCTACTCTTGGAGGCAAGGATTCTGGGGCTTCGTCTGACATACTTTGGGCATGTTGCAAGGAGGGACAGGTCCTTGGAGAGGGACATCATGCTTGGGAGGGTGGAGGGACAGTGCAGGAGGGGAAGACCCTCTATGAGATGGATTGATTCAGTGGGTAATCGGGATGGGGGTGTCAGAGGCCATGCAATTGGCACAGGATAGAGCAGGGTTTAGGGCTGTTGTACATGGGGTTGCTGTGAGTCCCAAATGACTCGACAGTACATAACAATAACAACAACAACAACAACAATTATGTTTCTGCCCACTAGTTCACATTTAGTTCTCTGCACTTTCTAATATTTGGAAGGTACCACAACTCTGTTATACCAGAGGAGATTATCTTTCCAAGTGCTTGCTATTTCTAAATCTTCGTTTAAGTACATAAAATTTTAGATTCCTGAAAGTGCCCTGTATGCCTGTCTCTCTCTCTCTCTCCTCTCTTATCTCTCTCGTTCTTGCTTTCTCGTGTGTGTGTGTGTGTGTGTGTGTGTGTGTGTGTGTGTGTGTAAAGTTAATAAATTAATTGTGAAGTGCTGTACTAACAAACAGTCACCACATGGAAATTTGTGGCTTAACAGTTTTATCTTGGATGGCTGATTGCTAGGTTTTAAGATCATTAACACTCACTGCTGTTTAATTGATTCCAACTCACAGTGACTCTCACTGGGTACCTGAGGCTGTTAAATTGTAGTGAGAAGAGCCTCATCTTTCTCCCTCAGAACTGCTGGTGGTTTACCATATAGCCTTTAGGTTGGCAGTGCATCTTGCTGTGGACTGCCCCACTAGAGTCCTGTTAAGACTGTAGGTGCCACAAAACAAGCTAGAAGGTGGGACAAAGGAACTGAATATGTTACTTGGCCAGTTAACTGTGTTGTTTCCTGAAACCGTAACCATAAACCTCTAAACCAAGGAATCAAATCCCATGAGAGTTTGGGCTATTATATAAATAACATCCCGTGAGATTTTTTGGTTGTGCATAAGTAGTATTTACAGTTAACTCTTTTTGTTGTTGTGTTGTAAATATATCCCTTACACAGATATTGCAAATTCAGCTTTTTACTATATAAGGGGTATATATAACTTACAGCTATTAAAATAATCGGCCCTGCAACTCTGCCCTTAAAAGAGTGTAGTTTTCCATTACCAATTGCCCTTCTTTTGCTCTTCCTTCTGCCCCTAACTACTAATTTTGATCTCTATATGTTTACCTGCACTTGTCTTTTCTATTTTGTTCTTTTATTATGTGCCATTGAATTGGAACTGATCTGTAGCGGACCCTCCAGTGAGTTTTCATGGGTAATAAATTGCGTAGGAGGATTGTTCATCTTTTATCCATGGAGCACGTGGTGGATTCAAACCATGTTCCTTCAGTTTGGGAGAGCAACTCATTACCATTGGGCCACCACAGTGCCCTATATAAATTTTCCATATAGGTGAAAATCATGCAGTATTTGTCCTTTTGTGACTTAACACAATATCATCCAGCTTCACCAATATTGTAACATGGTCAAGACTTCACTTCTCCTGGCTGAGTAATATTTCATTGTGTCTGTTTCATTTTTTTTCCCCATCCATTTCTCACTTAGTGGATGTTTAGATTATTGTCACCTTTTGGTTCTATGAATATTATTGAGAGCTGACTCAGCAACTTTATGAACAACAGATTCATACCTTGCCCATTCCTTAAAAATCTCCGCCATGTTCAAGCCTATTGCTGCAGTCTCTGTGCCGGTCCATCTTATTGAGGGTCTTCCTTTCTTCTTCTGGTCCTCTATTTTTCAGTTATTCAGTGTTGTAAATTCTTGTTGTTTTGTAGTTTTCTGTGCTTCAGATTGGATGCCTCAGAGTGACTGTATGAATAACAGATTAGAACCTTGCTCAAACCTGTGCCATCTTCATGATACCCAGTGTGCTCAAGCCCATTTTGACAGCTTCTATCTCAGTTTATCTTATTGAGGGGCTGTCTCTGTTTTTCTGACTCTCTCCCTTTCCCAGCTTAATATCTTCTTCTAAGGACTGACCTCTTTTGACATCATACCCAGGACTCCATTCTGAGTGGCATCTACTTCCTAAACAGCATGCTTCCAGAAACTCTATGAACTTTGATAAATGGTGATAGTTATAGAAAGGCTCCAGGCCTTTTGTTCATAGTGTCACTATGTTTGACCAAAAGGCAATCAATGATGACAGCTAAGCAGATAATCTCAGAAGCTTGGCTATATGAAGAAGAATGTCGCATCAGAATTGGAGGAAGATTCCCAAAAACCTACATTATGATGACACAGCCTTTGCTTACAGAAAGTGAAGAAGACTTGAAGTACTTATTGCCAAAAATCAAAGACTACAGCCTTCAATATAGATTACATCTCAACATCAAGAAAACAGAAATCCTCACCACCGAACCAGTAGACAGCATCATGATAGAGGGAGAAAGAATTGAAGTTGTTAGTGACTTAATTTTACTTAATCTACAATCAGCGCCCATGATAGCAGCAGTCAAGAAATCAAAAGATACGTTGCACTGGGGAAATCTGCTGTCATGGACCTTGTCATAACTGAATGAGGAACTTGACATGAAGTGTTAAGGAGCAGTGAGATGAATTTAAAGACTAACAAGGTAGGCCTGATCAAACTATAATATTTTCAGCTGTTTCTTATGCATCTAGAAGTTGGACAATGATTAAAGATGACAGGAGGATTGTAGTGTTGAAGAAGAATACCCCTTGTTTCAATGTGTCATCAAATCAGAACGGACTCATAGCTGATCCTCTGGCGGTTTTCAGAGGCAGTTAATTACACCGGAGAAGACTGCCCACCCTTCTCCCACAGAGCAGCTGGTGGATTTGAACCATGTGCCTTTGGGATTGCAGCACAGCTTATACAAAAAAAACAAAAAACAAACAAAAAAAAACACCAAAAAACAAACCCAGAAAAGTCTGTCTTAGAGGAAATGCAACCAGGTACTCTTTAGCGGTAAGGATGGTGAAACTTCACCTCATATATTTGGATAAGGTGTCAAGCGGGGCCAGTCCTTGGAAGAAGACATGTTGGGAAAGGTGGAAGGTCAAAGAAAGACAGACCCTCAACAAGATTGTAACAGTGGGCTTTCACACATACCAGATGGTGAGGTTGGGGCATGATACAGATCTATTCTGGACAGGTTGGCTGTGAGCTGGAGTCTACTTGACAGCACCTCCCAACAATGACAACATCTTTTCATTACTGTAAAGTGTTTTTTCCCCCAGTGTTTATTTTTTTAAGTGAAAGTTTACAAACTATTGGATTTTCATGCAGTCGCTCATAGGCATTTTGTTTTATGACTTTAATTACAAATGATTAATGTGATTAATTAAAGGTCTAATCAGATCCTTACTGTGTATTGGCTTTCCCTTCACCCAGCTTATCTATTAATTTTTACTCCTCTCTACCTCCCCTCTAATCTCTGTTAACCCTTCAGTATAGATTCTGTCTCTATAAATCTTGCTTGCTCTCTTTATATTAGCGATCTTACACCATAATTGTCTTTTTGTGGCTGATTGGTGTCACACAGTTTGTCCTAGATTTTTTTGTATAGTATTTAATAAATTCTTTAAAAATTAGCACATATTTAGATGGGTGAAGAAAAAGGTAGTATCCATTAAAAGGATGATCACAGTGGCACTAAAGAAAGGGAAGATACAAAGATGTGTAGAAGGATTAATGGAAAGCAGAATTACAGGGAGGAAGTAGGTAAGTACTGAACTTCATATTACTGAACAAAGTATATATGAATGATTGAATGGAAAATTTCTTAAACCACCTCTGAAATCACAATTAAAGAAATTTTTTAAAATAATAAAAGATACTGGACTTATTTAATCTTTACATGTTAACCATATAAAATCGTAAGGAACAAAAATACTTTATAATTTAAACTCTTCTAGGATGTAACATATATGGAAAACTTTCCCTTTTAGTATTTTTTTAGCCTAATATAATGGATAACGATACCCTGTAAAAGTCTAAAGTCACCAGAATTCTAGAAAAAATGTTGGCAAATAGTCCAGAGCATTCCCTAGATACTGTGGCATATCCTCTACATTCAGGGATGCCAGAATGAGTCAACACTGGGAAGTTCAAAATAAGAATAAATAAAAGCAGTAAAATTGCCTCAAGTTTTGCTAAAAGGATGCTTTATAAGAAAATCTTACACATCGTTATTCTTGATTTAAAAAAGAAAAAGGAAATATAAGAAAAGCAGTGGATATTTATAGATGAAGTAAAGTCAAAAGCAAGTATTTCATGGAGAACAACTTTAAAATCAAGAATTCAATAGGGTTGGCCACTTCACTACTGTCATACTAATGCTTCTGGTTAATACAGAAAAAAATGAAGACTATGAAAGGGAATGTATACATATATTTGAAAAGGAGATCGAAAGGCGTTGTAAGTTTACAGTATAAGTGATAAATAGTTAATTTTATTTGTGTACATTATGCCATGAATTAGGGAGCTCTAGTAGTGTAGTCTGTAGTGACTTGCACTGCTAATCCAGACGGGATTAGAATCCATCAGTGAGTGGCTCTGTGGGAGAGAGGTGGGCAGTCAGTCTTCTATCCTGCAGTTTATAGGCTTGAAGCCTGCTGGAGCTTCAACTATGAATTGGTTTTAACTCGATGGCAATGAGAGAGAGGACAATATGCCAAGAGATCCAGCTAAAATTATTAGAACTAATGCATTGAGTAAGTCAATCCTTTTAAGGTAAATATAAGTCAGTGGATTACTTATCATTCTCTCACTCACTGCTGCTTGGGTTGATTCTAACTCATAGCAAACTTCCATCAAGTTTCTGATAAAGAGGGGATGGAATAAGGGGAAGGGGACAAAAACCCATTAGCGTTTATTGGGGGAGGTGAAGGAGTAGGCAAGGTGAAATGGGGATTTGATGAGATGGATGATAAAAAGCATTGATCAGTAGTGATTTTGTGGAACAGTTGGAATGAATGTATAAAACACTGTACATGAATGAAATACAAGGTATATGAATGATTATGTGAAAACAATAACTTATAATAAGAGTTTGCTGCTGGTAGATCCAGGCTTCTGGAGGCAGTTGGCCTCTGGATTAGCAATGCACTACGGACTACACCACCAGAGCTTTCTAGCTTCTTATACGCTACTAACAGTAAGAATCTAAAAAATACAATGGAAAATGGCAATAAAAATGAACTTTGGAAGAAGTTTATGAATGTGTGAAATATGAAAGGAAAGACTAGAATTGCCTAACAAGATACTTACTGTTGTTTTGGTAGAAATGTCCTCAATGTTGCTGTAATAAGAATGACCATTTCAGGTTGTAAAACTTTGGAGATTTTGTTGAACACTGGCATCGTAGATGGGGTGATGGATGGACGTCCAGGCCAGGAAAGTTTTTCTGGGTCTAGCCTTTCTATGCACTCTTGACTACTTTCTATTTCTTTCCATTCCTGCACTGTCACATCCCTATACCCTGTTGAGTAATGAAACTTCCAGTGAGAGGAGAATGGGGAGTCTTTTGATGTCATCTTGCCTTGGTTTGCTGCATTTGGAATTGGCACTCTCATCCAGCTACAGTGAGAGCACAAAGTCAGGGGTATTGAATCCTCCCTTCTGGACTGTCCTATGTACCTGATGCTACTGCATTAGAAGATCAGATGAACCATTAGATAAATTTTGCCTAGAAGATACAAGGAGGATAAGGAATCCCAGTTAGTCATAACTTGTCCCAGTTTCAAAAGGAAATGGTTGAATATTTTTCTAAACAGGGATTGGCAACAGAAAGCACTGGCCCCATTTCTTATAAAGAAATGTAAGATGTTTGATGTTATAAAACCGCTAGGTCAGCTAAATAAGAATGGGATTCAAGATGAAATAAGGTAAGTTTACTATACTCACTGAGTTTTTCCAGTTGGAACATTCTCTTCACAAGTGCTCCTGAATAAAGATGGTCTTCCTAACAGACACATGAAGAAATACATAAAATCACTGGTAATAAGAGGGATGCAAATAAAAACCACAATCTCACCCCAATAGCAGTGGCAAAGTTTAACAGGACAGCAAATAAAGTGTTGGATAGGATTATAGAGAGAGTGAAACTCTCATACACTGTTGGTGGGATTGTAAAATAGTATAACCACTCTGAAAGGCAGTTAGGTGTTTCCTCAAAAACTGAACATAGAAATTCCATATGATGCAGCTGTTCCACTGCTAGGAATAAACCCTGAGGAAATTAGATGACTTACAGGTTTTCCTGCTAAGGGAGCTTATTATTTACTTGAAAGTATCCTCCCTCATTTGCTTCCACAAGTGGGAGTCTCAGGGTCACAGAGTTTGGTGGGCAAAGGGAAAGAGTCAAGGAATTAGGAAAGATCCAGTGGAATCTGGAAAAGATGGGGTAATAGTGGGCATAGATCAGTGGTGATTAATTTTATAAGACACATGTATGGAAATGATCATATGAAACAATGTAAATAAGGAATCTGTGGAATACAGTGTATTTGAATGAAAAACGGCCTTTAAAGGGGAAAAAAGTAACCAAAAAAAAAAAAAAAAAACCAACCCACTAACTACTACAGTACAACAAACTGACAGAGAAATGGTAGCTGGTGCCCCTTAGTTACGTAAATTAATTTTTAGTTATATAAATAAATTAGCCACAATAATATTTTTTAAATTATGGTTACATTTATTAAGCTATAAAGACAGCTTAATAAATACAACCATAATTTTAGAAAATATGGTCTTCTTGTATTACTTCAGGGTAGTTAGTTATTACTATATGAGTGTCAGTTTTCCTGCTGTGGATCATTTTCCAATTTTTTTTTCTAATTTTACCTTTTGAACAAATAGGAAGAAATATCAATAGTAACTAGCGTAAATAAGGTATAAGTTGCAAATTATATCACATCCATATCTTGAATCTTACATAGTGTGTATTGTGGTTCATGTGTGGCAATATTAAGATCTGCCTTTAAAAAGAAAATTAATTTTATGTTTTCACCTTTGTTTATTTTCAGTTAAGCACAACTGGGAGACAATGATAGAAGCAATTCAGAACTACATAGGCTCTTTAAATTGGGGTTACAAGTTGTCTTTGAGGGAAAAAGCTGTGACCTATATCAATTCTTATGGAACATTTGTTGACCATCACAAAATAAAGGTACCATTTGAATTTTTTTGTTTTGTTTGTTACTTTTCTTTATTATTGATTGTACATACCCTTAACTAAAATTCTTTTTCATGGCTATAGCAAATCACACACGGGCATTTGCCCCACTGTTAATTCCAAATGTCTGTCTAATAGAAGAAACTACTTTTTACTTTTGAAAGAACACATTACATTTATTATTTGCCCTTTGATTTTATTACTACCTTAAGAGGAAAAATGTTTTGAAGAAGTTTAAAGTTCAAAAGACTGAATAGCAAAATTTTCGCAGTAGAATCCTTTTTAAAAAATAAAGTCTTAACTAAAATGACAGTGCATATTATTGCTATAAGTAATTTGAGGATTGTTGTTGTTATCTGCCGTTGAGTCAGACCCGGCTCATTGCTGATCCCTCAGTGGGTTTTCTGGGGCTATAAATTGTGTAGGAGTTTGCCCATATTTCAATGGTGAATTTGAACCACGTGCCTTTGGGTTGACAGTGAAGTTGGAATGTACTGTAGTTTTTTGTTTGGTTTGTTTTATATTATTTTCCATCACTCTAATTTTAGGAAAATATATTAATTTTCTGATGGAACAGTTGAAATTAGAATGATGAAAAACAGATGTTATCCTCAATATCTGGTTTATTTCTGTTGAAGTTTGTTTTTATAGCACCATGTGAAATAATCTTGACAAGATTATTAATTACTTTGTAGGCAGTTGCTATCTATAACTTAAACGGATTTAGAATGTTCCCTTTAAAGCTGTCACCTTTAGGTAAAAGATAATATACAATAAGGGTTTGAATGTGCATTGTAATTAATTGCATTAATCAATTGTACTTAATGGTGTAAAACAAAATGTATATGATGTTGTTGTTGTTGTTGTTATGTGCCATTGAGTCACCTGCGACTGATAGCAACCCTATGAACACAGCTCTGAACCTTGCCCTGTCCTGAGCCATTCTCAATGTCTCTGACACACCTAACCCCATTAGTCTAGGTACTGTGTCAATCCATCTCATCCCATGTCTTCCCCTGTGCTGTTCCTCCACCCTTCCAAGTGTGATGTCCTCCTCCATTGACTTGTCTCTCCTAGCCATGTGCCCAAAGTATGTGAGATGAGGCTTCAATATTCTTGCCTCTGGGCGGGTAAGGATTGGTTAATCATGCTGTTTTTGTTGTAAAGTGCTGTCGAATCAAGCCACTATGAACAAAAGATCCGAATTCTGTTCTATAACTGTCGTCATGGCTCTACGTTTATAGGATTTCCAGAGGCATGTTGTATAGGAAATGGATGCCACTCCTGCTTCCAAGCCTGTCTCAATCTGAGAACTCCCTCAAACACTGCCCACTATGGGTAACCATTATGGCATTTGACACACCAGTGGCACAGTGTTCAGCATCACAGCAACCCCATGTTACTTCAGTACAGCAAATTGACAGACCAGTGCTGTACCACTTAGAAGAATGTTTGTCCCAAGCACAGTTAACACCAGACCTGTTTTTTTTAGCTAAATACAGCAAATCCAATCAGCTCACACATGACTGTCAATGAAAAAAAAACAAAAACCAAACAGTCCATATCTGACCCTCAGCCAAAACAAGAGAACCCACTTTCCAGAATCTAACCACTTCACACATGAGCCTTCAAAATGGAGACTTAATTGGGGCCCAGTGGACTTTTAAGTACAAAGCTCGCCCACTAGAACCTGATTGACTCTGAGCAAGAGACTTCTAGCCCATAGCTCATTGTTAGCCAAATCCAGCAAATCCAATCAGCTCACATAGGACTGTGAATGAAAAGAAAAACTAAGTAGTCTATGCTCGACCCTCAACCCAAACAAGAGAACCTAAATTCCAGAATCCAGATGTTTCACACATGACCCTTCAAACTGCAAGGTTAATCATGGCCCAACGGACTATTAAATACAATGTTAATCATAGGGTCTTAGAATCTGATGGATGGAGATAGGGCTGGGTAAAGGATATGGTAAAGATCTGGTGTGAATAACAATGTATATCAACTTTAAAGTAAGTAAAGAATAAAAATTTTATTTACCAAAAAAATACTTGCCTCCAAGGAGCTGCCTTGTTTCACCCTCTCCAAGACAGACTTGTTTGCTCTCTTGGTGGAGATGTGGGAAGTTCAGTACTCTTCTCCAGCACCACAACTCAAAGGCATTGATTCTTGTCAATCCGTAGTCATTGTCCAGATGACTGATGCATCACAAGTAATTACAAAGATCATGGCCTTAATTTCCAGACTGACAGCTTTGTTCTTCAGCACTTTGGAGAGATCCCCGACAGCAGATTTCTTCAGTGCAATTCATCTTTTCATTTCTTGACTGTTGGTGCCAACATTGTTGATTGTGTAGCTAAGCTGAAATTATTAACAATCTCAATCTTCCCTCCATCCATCACAATACTGCCAATTGGCCCAGTGGTGAGAATCTTTGTTTCTTTGATGTTGAGCTTTAATCCATATTGAAGACTGTATTTCTTGACCTTCTACAGCAAATGCCTCAAATCCTCCTCATTTTCAGCAAGCAAGGTTGTATCATCTGCATAATGCAGGTTCTTGGTGATGTAAATGAATGAAAACCAAGAGTCTTGAACATACCATGGACTACCAAGAAAACAGATAGGTCTGTCTTAGAGAGCGTGAAACCAAATTTCTCCTTGGAGGCTAGAATTTTGAAGCTCTGTCTCACATACTTGGGGTATGTGGCCAGGAGAGACCTGTCCTTGGAGAAGGATATCATGCTCCAAAGGGTAGAGGGACAGTGCAGGAGAGGAAGACACCGTATGAGATGGATTGATACAGTAACTGGGACAGTAGGGCTTGGTGTGTTGGAGTTAGTAAGACTGGCTCAGGACAGGGCAGGGTTCAGAGCTGCTGTATATAGAGTCACTATGGCTAAAGGTGACTTGATAGCACATAATGACAACAACCTGATTTGTAAATTTTTGTTCAAATGTAAAAAAAATTAATGTAACAAAAGAACTATATTACATGGATAATTTGAATTCAGTCATTCACGTAAAACAGTAGAAATACAAGTTAGTGAATGTTATTTCTTGGATTGAAGTATACCTGCCATGGTTGAATAACCAGCCTCCCCAACAAACGCGCCTCCTCCTACTTCCTTGCTTAGTGATATCACCATAAAACTTGAAGGTCCTCCCTCTTTACCCTCACAGCTACTACCAGTTGCTTGCTCTGTTTTCATTCACTGCCATCAAGCATTCCAGCTCATAGCAACCTTCTATTGAGTTCCCAAGACTGAAAATCTTAAAGGGAGGAGATTGCTTATCTTTTACTCTTGGAACAGCTGGTAGATTTGAACTGCTGACCTCTGCATAGCAGTATAACATGTAATACACTGTACCACTAGAGCTACTTTGTTTTAGGACCTTCATACGTAGCTCACCATACATTTTGCCTTTCCTTCATTCCACTGATTATGTTACCACTTCTCTCTTTAAAAACTTCGATTGGTGTATCATTTTTTTAAATAAAAATATATGAATTATTTGTACAATAAAAATAGGTGGCAGTTGACAACCTTTGCTGCTTCTCTTTAGCGTCATTTTTAAGGCTAGTACATAGGGTTCTTTATATTTGCTTCTAGTCTTCTCTGAAGCATAGATTACTTTCCAGTTACTTTTTTTTTTAGAATGTAACGAATTTTAATAATTGTACACCATAGTCTTAAAGTTCCTTTCTCTGCCCATGTTAATAAACCACAGGGCCACATAAATACACAGGGATGAGGGTGTAGACTTAAGCAGACCACATGGTTTCAGTGTATTCTTAAGTTTGTATGTGGGCAGCTCTGTCTTTATGGTCCTTTTCTGTAGACATGGAATCTGAGCCCAGTCTGGAAATCCAAATTTCATTGGCCAAGTAACTTTTCAAAGAGGCTTTATCTCTGGGTTGTATGTGCCAGGTCTTCTAGGGGGGACTCCTCTCAAAGAGGGGGCTACTAGTTCCCCAGAAAACCAGAAGGAGTGTAGAAAGGAAAGACTTGTCACTTTTGACATGTTCCAAAGGAATCGCTAAGGGTCTCATTGCTGTAGTGGGGTGTTTAGGGCTAGCACTTGAGTGTGGTTGTCTGGGAAATGGAAAAGCCTCCAGTTACTTTTGACCATTTGCTATCTGCCTATTGAACATATGCCATGGACTGCCAAGAGAACTAACAGATCTGTCCCGGAGAGAGTGAAACCAGATTGTTCCTTGGAGGCAAGGATTTTGGAGCTCTGTCTCACGTACTTTGGGCATGTTGGAGAAGGACATCATGCTTGGAAGGGTGGAGGGTCAGTGTAGAAGTGGAAGACCCTGGGCGAGATGTTAGACACAGTCAGTGACTGTGGCAATAGAGTCAAGTGTGTCCATGTGACCATGAGGGTAGCTCAGGATAAGACAAGATTCAGAGCCATGGTTCATAGGGTTGCTGTGATCATAAGTTGATTCGACAGCACATAACAACAACAATACCAGCTACTTTCAGTCCTTAGTTTGTATGTATAGAGCTCTGGTGATACAGTGGTTAAGTGCTTGCTTGCTAACTGAGAGGTTGTCGAAACCCTAGATGCTCTGGAGGAAAAGATGTGGCAGTCAGCTTTCATAAAGGTCGACAGCTTTGCAAACCTACAGGCAGTTCTACTCTGTCATATAGAGTCACTGTATCAGAAGAAGCTTGACAGCAATGGGTTTGGTTTTTATTTTGGGAGTATGTGTTTATATGTACATGTACACATACATGTGCTCAGCTGACATCTGAAAGACTGACTGGCAGTTTGATTCTACTCAGGTGTCTTAGAAGGGAGGGCGTGGCGGTCTGCTCACACAGACTGTCATCCACTGTGAGTCATGCGTGGCACAGCATGACTCTGGCAAATGGGTCTCCAGAAGCCTGGATTAGCGGAAAGGCTCTGCTGTCCCTGTCTATATTTGTATCTGCTGCTCTTCCTTTTAGGTCCTTAGTTCTTAAAAGTAAGACCTATGTATTTCCTAGAAATAAGACACCTGTGTTTTAGATATTTGTGTTTCCTTTCACTATTCTCATATAAAATTTAAATACTGTCTTTTCTAAATCTGTCCCTTGACTGGCTTTGTTGTCCCTTGCTTTTTTTAGTATAGTTGTATGTTTAATACTTAGTTCAGACTTCTGTCATCTATGTTAATGCGTGCCACACAATACATTATCATTAACTATTTCTATGGTGTTCCTATTGAATTAGAAGCTCTTTAAGAGTAGTAACTTTTTTGTCCACATGTCTGATACTCATTAGTGTTTGTTGAGTAAATGAAGTTTGTCTCTCTTTTTTCAAGGCAACCAATAGAAAAGAGCAAGAAACTTCTTACACTGCTGCAAAATTTGTCATAGCAACCGGTGAAAGGCCACGGTATTTAGGAATCCAAGGAGATAAGGAATACTGTATTACTAGGTAAGATTAGAGCCCTGGAGTGGTATAGGTGATTGACATCCTCAACTGCTAGAAAGGTTGGAAGTCTGAGTCCTCCCAGAAACACCTTAGGGAAAAGGCCTGACTATGTGCTTCCGAAACATCAGTGATTGGAAATGTTGTGGAGCATAATTCCACTCTGATACACAGACCCCATAATGCAGAGTCAGCTTAAATGTCAACTGATGATTTTTTAAAAATGTCCTTACCTTATTGTTAAGAGCACACAGTCACCACTTATTACCACATGTTTAATTCATTGATGTTGACTGCATTTTTTGAGGTGTACAACCATTCTTACTAACCTTTTTGAGAGCTGTTCCTCATGACAAACTCCCTGTCTTCTGAAGGTTCTTAGGTAATCTTTCAAGTTATTGTGTCCACTTTGATCCCATATAGGTACTTCTTAAAAGATCATGATGCCTGCTTTCCTTTTATTCTAGTTTAATAATTAGATTTGAGAAGACCTCAGGGTATTTTTACAGTTTGCAGTTTAGAGACAGAAATTCAGGACAGGAATTTTGGATCGTGTAGTTTGAGAAGACTTCAAGGTTTAATTTTGTTTTATGGTTTAAAGATATTTTAGGACAGGAGTTTCATGAGGTTGTGTAGCTTCTATCACTTGGCAAAGTCTGGCGTCCTTAAAAATTGCAAAGTCTTATATATATTCCCTCTCCTCTTTTTGATCTATAGAAACTGATCAAAGTGTTCAACATGGTAGACAAATACCTTCTACTTTTTCTGTCCTGTGGCAAAGGGGGCCATTGATCTTGCTGGCCTCGCATTTTTTTTTTGGCCTCTCATTTTGAGAAGAATATTAAATTAAATGTCTTATGGATGGCCAAAAGAACAAGTAAATCTCTTGTAAGCAGTGCAGCTGGAATGTTCCTTAGAGGGGAGTATGATGAGAGTTTTTTTCACATACTTTGTGTATATTGTCAGGATGGACAAGCGTAGAGGGTCAGCAGAGAGGAAGACTCAGTGGGATGGATTGATGCAGTGAGTGCAACAACAGTGATCTATTGTATGTGAGGTTGCCGTGAGCCAGCGCTGACTCAGAGACATCTAACAACAGCACATTTCTCTTTCTTCCTTCCCTCTGCCGGCCCAGGTGAATAGAGACTATTGTACATTAAGTGGCTGCTTGCAAGACTTTTAAGAATTACACAACAAACTAGGAGGTAGAGTATAAGCACTACACATGTTTTTCGGCTAATTCAATAGCATGGCACATGAATTCATGACTTTACATTTCTAAAGCAAAGAATCAAATTTTATGGCATATTTGGTTGTACTTAAGCAGCCTCAAGAGCTACTATGTATTTTTTTTCTATGTTGTAAAAATATTAGTCATAATTTTTGCTAACTTTCTAAAGTGTACAATTTATTAATAACACTTGTCCAGTGTCATTGTTGTTGTTTTTTTTTCACTATAAATAAAAACTCAGCATTCTGTATTCTCTTTTCCTCTTTCTCTTGCCCTTGGTAACCATTAATAAACTTCAGTGCATTTACCTTTTTATATATGTGAGATCTTATATGTCTTTTTGTGATTGTCTTAATTCATTAAGTGTAATAGCTCCACTCTTCATTCCTGTGTGTGCGTGTGTGTGTATATATTTTATATACATGTATATATATTTGTGTGTATAGACTTTGTTTCTCCTACTGACTGAGGAGTATTCTATGGATGAATATACCAGATTATTTTGTTTATCCATTCATCTGTTAAAGAACATTTAAGTTGTTTCCCCGTTATGACTCCTGTAAATAGTGTTGTAGTGTTGTAGTGTGGTGTCTCTGAGTCTCTGCTTTGAAGTCCAGGGAGAGAACTGCTGTGTCAATTTGTTTGCAGAAGAACTGAAGCAGAATTGTCTAGGTTGTTGTTGTGTGCCATTGAGGTGGAATTGACTCATAGCTGACCCTTCAGCCCATTTTCAGAGGCAATTAATTTCGTGAGAGTAGATTGCCCATCTTTCTCCTGAAGAGCAGCTAGTGAATTTGAACCACATACCTTTGGGATTGCAGCACAGCTTCTTAGCTTCTCATAACCCACCAGAGCTCAATAGCTGTGCCATTTTGTGTTCCCACTAATAGTGTTTAAAGTTTCATTTGCAGAGGCTTCATTCCAATGTCATGGCAATAGATCGTTGTATTGTGGGACATGAGGGTGTTTAAAGTTTCATTTGCACTAAATAAATTTGTTATTTTCTATTTCAAGTTCTTTCTATTGGGGATTTCCCCCTGCTCCCCACTGTGTCGTTTTGCTTTGAGCCATACTTGTGTGAGTAGAAAAATAGCTCATTGGGATTTTGAATGGCATCTGATGATATTTTAAAATGACTTTTACTACTGGGTAACCAACTACATAGTTGCCATTACGTTATATTTATTTATTTTCAGTTTGCTTATTCTGTCTTCTTTCATAAAAAATTTGATAGCAAAATAAAAGTGCATACAGTACAAGAAAAGAAATAAAGTTAGACAAATGGTAAGGTCAGTGGTGAAATTTATATACCAAAAAGATGTGCTATAAGTGACTTTATAATTGTTGGGAATATTCTAGGAATATGGCTTTTAGCATACAAAGCAAAGATGTAAATGCAGTGGCCATTAGGGTTTTCCTGTCTGTGATAATAAGTGCACCAGTTGGTCAGGAGAAGCATAGTGAGGCCTAATCTTGAAGTGGCGAAGAAGCTTCCTTGGATGGTCCTAAAGAGGTGTTATATAGTGCAGCAATTTTAGTCTTTTAAATGAAATTTACGTTAAGAAATACTTTTTAAAAATGGCTTCAGGGGAGCTCTGGTGGCCTAGTGGCAAGGAGCTGCAACTACAATCCCAGAAGCACATGGTTTGAATCCACCAGATGCTCTGCCAGGGAAGGAGGGACAATCTCCTCCTGTACCAGTCAGATCCGATTTGATGGTACCCTCACACAAAAATAAAAAAAAAAAAATTAATTAAAAAAATGGCCTCATTGTACAGGTGAACCTACTTTACTGAATATATCCCTCGTAAGCAATTATTGTTACTTCTTTCTGCATACGTGAAGGAGCCCTGGTGGTACAGTAGTTAAGTGCTCAGGTACTAACCAAAAGGTCAGCAGTTCAAGCCTGCCAGCCTCAAGTGGAAGAAAAATAAAAATGTAGACGTCTGCCTTTGTAAAGGTCCATAGCCTGAAAACCCCGGTGTGGTAGGAATAGTTTGTACTCTGTTGTGGGGGATCCACTGTGAGTCAGAATTGACTTGATAGCACCAGGTTATATTTGGCTTAATATATGGAATGCCATCAAGTATTTTTTTAATTTATTGCTTGTGACCCATTAATTTGATTTTTAAAAATTGGAGCTGTGCTTGCACTTCCGCATTTCTCTGTACATAGATATTTACTAATTTTAAAATACACACTCCAGAATATTTCTTTTTTGTGTTCTTTGTTCAAGCACCAAATTGTAATTCAGAAAGCAAAAGACATTGAAACCTAAATAATGAATTTCATTGTTATTGCCTGATTATTCTTTTTTTTTCTTTTTTTTCCCCCTCAGTGATGACCTTTTTTCTCTACCTTACTGCCCTGGCAAAACATTAGTTGTGGGTGCATCTTATGTTGCCTTGGAATGTGCAGGATTTCTTGCTGGCATTGGATTAGATGTCACAGTGATGGTGCGATCAATCCTCCTTCGTGGCTTTGATCAAGAAATGGCAGAGAAAGTGGGTTCCTATATGGAACAACATGGTGTTAAGTTTTTAAGAAAATTTATACCTGTGACGGTAAGTTTGAATAACAGTTGGAATTCTTTTTATTTTCTGTCTTACTCTTTCCTTGAGAGAGTGATCAGTTGGCCTAGTGGACAGAAAGTCATGCTCCCAAGCCAAAGGTAGGTGACTAATCCGCAGCCCTCGGGTCTGCCTTTTCTTGTTTTTGGTGAGACATTCTTCTAGGTTGTGTAACCCTGGTATGTCCACTTGCTGTACAGAGGTAACTTGTGGTCGCTGTGAAGCTGAACACTGTGGCACTGATGTGTCAAATGTGAGAATGGTTATTCACGGTGGACAGTGTTTGGTGAAGCTCCCGATTAAAACAAGCTTGGAAGCAGGAGTGGCATACACTTCTAAAATACCTTGCCTCTGGAAACCCTATGAACCTGGAGAAAGTACGAAAGTTATACCAGTGTCCAGGTCTTTTGTTCATAGGGTTGCTATGAGTCGCCTCCGACGACACTTATCAAGAACAACAACAACAACAACAACACTCTTTCCTTATATAACTTTCTTTTACTCTTCTTTTTTTTCACTGTCCTCAAGTGGTGGTGGTGTTACGACCTGTTGAATCAAGTTCAAAACATAGTGGCCCAGTGAACAATAGATCTGAACCCTGCCCTAATCTGCACCATTCTCATACTTCCTAAGCCCACTGCAGTAGTCACCATGTCAGTCCACCTCATCGAGAGTCTTCCTCGCTTTTGCCAACCCTCCACCTTTCCAAGCATCATATCCCTCTTCAGGGAATAGCGCCTGCTAGCAATCTTTGCCTCTAAAGAGCATTTTGACTGCACTTTATTCAAGACATTTATTTGTTCTTTTGGAAGTCTATGGGATATTCAGTTCCTTTCTCAACCACCACAGCTAGAAGGCATCAATTCTTCTGTCATCCTTATTCATTGGCAAGCTCTCAGATGATTGGAAAGACCATAGCCTAAATCAAATGCCCCATAATCTTCAAACTGACAACATTGCTCTTCAGTAATCTGGAGAGGTCCCTGACTGCAGGCTTTCTGTAAAAATGGTACTCGACCACTAGGCCTATTGCTCTGCTGTGTGCTTTTGCCATCATTATCTACCTCCTTTGATACTGGGAAAAGAGTGTTTACTCTTTTCAGAGGCTGGATTTCCTTTTCTGTCCCATAGTTTTAAGGACTATATATCCATCTCAGGTACTTTTCTTCCCTTCACTGTCTCATCTCTAGACATTCAGTCTTTCCTTGGACCTCTCTTTCTGGTTATGTGTCATTCTTCCCTTCCTATCACAAAAAAGTCTGTATATGCTGCTTCAAATGTCTTGCTACCATTTTACTCTTCAGCGGATTCTTAACTGCTTCTCTCCCCACTACTCCCTTGAAACTGATATTTTTTTTATCCAGATTCTCACTGTCTAGTCCATCGTTCATGTAATTGTTCTTATCTTATTAGACCTCAGCCACCTTTGGTGAAATTTATATTCCTTCTATTTGAAACACTCTCCTTCCTCAATTTTCTGTAGTCCCATATTCTGTAATTTCCCCAGTCCATGTCAGCTCAGCTCTCAGAGCACCTTACCTTTTATCCTGCTGGTCTATTCACTCTTTTCTTGGGTTTTCTTTTCTAGGCCTCTAGTTTTAAGTATTTTCTAAATGCTAATGACTCTCAGATTTGTATCTTGTTTAAACATTGATCTTGACTTCCACATTCATTTATGTATCTACCTACTGCGTATTTCTGCTGGCATCCCTTAAGTATTTCAAATGTATTAAGATAAAATGAAATTCTTGATATTCTACCTGAATATATATTCCCCTGCTAATTTTTTTTACTCATGTCAATACTCACTAAATGTTAATTCATACTTATCATCATCCACATAATTTATTAAAGCTGTACCTAGGAAGCTTGGGTTTTTCTTTTTATGTTTTCTCCTATTTTAGTTAATTCAGTAATTAATTTCTACTTATATGTTGTACCTGTGACAGTCTTTTTTTTAACCATTCTTTAGTCAACACCCCTTAAATGCCTATGTACACATACATACACCCAGTCATGTAAATATATACATTTTCTTTGGTCCATTTATTTTTCTATCTTTAGGCTATTTTAGGGAGCTTTGGTGATGAAATCCATAGGGAGTTGCACTGCCAATCCAAAGGCGGCTTCTTTCTGGCAGAGTGAATCCATCTGTGGCTTCAGGGGAGAGAGAGAGGCTGCCTATTCCTGTTTAATTTGCAGCCTCAGAAATCTGCATGAGAGCTATATGTTGGTTCCAACCTGATGGCAGTGCATTTGAGGGGCTTTTTGGTTTTTGATACCTTACATTATTTTTTGTCCTCTCTGTATTTTTCATTATTTCTCTTTGTTAGATTCAACAGTTGGAGAAAGGTACACCTGGAAAGCTCAGAGTGGTGGCTAAATCCATTGAAGGACCAGAAACTATTGAAGACGTGTATAACACAGTAAGACCTTCTTTTATAAGCAACAAATTGTTGAATCCACTCTTAAATTAACATAGACGAAGCTTTTAATTTTTTTATGCTCCCTAAGAGTGTAATAAGTATGAACATAGTTGGGCTCCTCACATTTGACAGTGTTCATCAATACACGATGATATGGCATAGTAAGGTGAATGTGTAGTTATTCCTAGAATAAAATCTTGGAACACATTAAGTTATCCACATAGCATAAATAGTTCATGGAGTATTTTGGATGTCAGAAACTTTTTAAAGTGATGATATTTGGATGTTTTGTAAAACTTGTTTTGTAAACTATAATTTGCAACTTAATCTAAACTTACACATAGATATTTTTAAATACTCTTATAAATATGATATTTTTTCATAGTCAAGTATAACAGAGAGGATCAACAAAGGTAAAACAAAACCAAAAGCAAAAATCCAAACCTGATTTGATATTGATTGGAATTTCATTATGGATCATAATAAATTATTGCTAATATTGGGAAGACTGGAAATTCCAGAATACTTCACTGTGGCTTGTGGAAAACTTGTCGATAAACCAAGAAGCAGTTGTTTGAACAGAATTTAGGGACAACCTGATTGAAAGTTAGGGCTAGTGTGCATCAGGGTTATATACCTTCTCTATATCTATTCAATCTGTGTACTGAGCAAATAGTTTGAGAAGTTGCACTATATAAGAAGAGTGTGACACCAGAATTAGTGGAAAACTCATCATTACCTTACATGATGCAGAGGGCACAACCTTACTTGTAGAAAGTGAAGAAGACTTGAAACACTTTCTAAAGATCAAAGACAACACCTTTACTACGGATTATACCTCAAAATGAAGAAAACAAAAATCTTTACAGCTAGACCAATAGGAAAGCATCATGACAAAGGGAGAAAAGGTTCAAATTGTCTAGGATTTCATTTTACTTGGCTTCACCATCAATATCCAGAGTGGCAGCAGTCAGGAGATCAAAAGACTTGTTACGAAGGGCAAATCTACCATCAGAGACAACTTTAAAGTGGTAAAGGTGTCATTGTAAGGTATGCTACCCTCAAGCCATGGTATTTGCAGTTGTTTACTGTGCATCTGAAAGTTGAACAGTTAATAAGGAAAGCAAAAAAATGAATTGATGTCTTTGAAATGTGTTACTGGCAAAAAGTATTAACTATGCCATGGAATTTCAAACAACCACACAAGCCAGTCTTGGAGGAAGTGCAAACCGTATGCTCTTTAGAGTGAAGGGTATAATGAAACTTTGTCTCATATACTTTGGACATGTTGTCATTATAATAATGTAGGCATTATTATGCTTGGAAATGTAGAGGATCAGAGAAAAATAAGAAAACTCTTAGCAAGATAGGTAGAGTGAATGTAACAATGGACTTGAACATAATGGTGATTGTGAGTATGGCACAAGATATGGCAAAGTTTTAATCTCTTATTTGTACAGTATGAAGTGTATAGTAATGCAACAGCATCTAACACAACCACCACGAATATATAGATTATTTTTGTTATGTACTAGCAAATTTCACCCTCTAGACATAACAGATCAGTTGGAAATCAATGACTTCTTTAGAGTCTTCTGATATAGTAGTATGATATATGAAACCCCCAGTACTGAAGAGTGCTGAAGATCCATCCCATGAACTGCCAAAAGAACGAACAGATACGTCTTGGCAAGAGTGCAGCCAGAATGCTCCTTTGAGGCAAGGATGGCAAAGCTGTGTCTCTTACACTTTGGACACTTTGCTAGGAGAGGCTGTTTTTTAGAAAGGGACGCCATGCTTGGAAAGGTGGACCTCAGTGAGGTAGATTGACATGGTGACTACAGCAACAGGCTTAAGTGTATTAGAGATGATGAGGATGACACAGGGTAGTACAGGATTCAGATCTTTTGTTCATAGGCTCCCTGTAAGTTGCCCTTGACTTGACAGCACCTAACAACACCAGCGTTGAAGGAGCTCTTGTGCTGCAGTCCGTAGGGAGTTGTGCTGCCAGTCCATACACTGATGAGCCTCTCTGGTGGTGGAAATCCACAAGCAGCTCTATAGGGAAAGATGACCATTCTCCTGTGTGATTCACAGGCTCCTGAAAACCTGCTAGAGGTCAGTTATAAATCAGTTCTGACTTGATAACAGTGGGGTTTGAGTTGTTGAGTCACTTCTGACTCAGCACATCTGAGGCTGTACGTCTTTACAACAGGAGACTGTTCAGCTTTGTCTTGTGGAGTCACTGACTTACTGGTTTGAAACTAATGACCATATTATGCACTCTTATCACCTGGGCTCCATTGACATGGTGTATCTCTCCATTAATTTATATGGGCTTAGTGATTCTCAATAAAGTATAAATAATTCCATTAGGTCAAGACAATCTTTGGCTAGATTTAGTCTTAGGTACTTAGTGTATTTTTATGTTGTTATAAATGGGATTTTTGAAAAAGTGTCTGTATCTTTAACTTTTTGTTTCAGGGCTTTGGACCAGTGGTTCACTAATTGCCATCATAAACAAGGGCCTTGTTTACTTAACACAGCAACCCAATTTGTTGCCAGTAGTATTTTGATCTATGTAGGAAAAAATCACCAGTGTCCCTCTCAAAGATGGTGATCACTTTGAATATGTGATGTTATGTACAGTCCTTCCTCCTCAGCAATAGGAGCCTCACATGGGAAATTGTGAAGAGCAGCACATATTCAGAGTCACACATATGGCCATGACCTTTGCATGGGCACAGAGGTTTGCTTCATATTTGAGTTAAAATCTTTCACCATTGCTATGATGTAAGCATTTGATATTTTATAGGTGCCTTTTATTGGGTTGAGGAAGTTCTGTTTCTAGTGTATTGATGGTTGTTTTGCTTTAATCATGTTGTTATTGTTGTTGATTGCCTTGAAGTCAAAAACAACTCATAGCAACCCTATGAGCAAAAGACTGAAGCCCCTCTACAACTCTCCATATTTAACAAAGTTCATAGAGTTTCTGGAGGCATTTGGTTTAGGAAGTGGATGTCACTCCTGCTTCCAAACCTGTCATAGTATATGTTGTTGGAGATTGCCGCCTAGTTAAGCACAACTCATAGTAATTCTATGAACAAAAGACCCAATACCTTTCCTTAGCTATCATCATTTTTCCAAGTTCATAGTTTCCAGAGGCATGTGGTTTAGGAAGTGGATGCCACTCCTGGTCTTAAATTTTGTTGAGTGCTTTTTCTGCATCTCTTGAAATGATTCCTTTTCTCTTTTGTTCTATTTGTATGATTAATTGTAGAACTTAATTTTTGTATGGTCAGCCAGCTTTGCATTTTTGGTACAAACTTCTTAGTCATAGTGGATTTTTTTTCTATAATTATATTTTATTAATTTTCATTAACATTTACAGAGATTTTGGGTTTCCATTCATTCACTGCTGCACCATTCTCTCTACCCTCCTCCCAGTTTGTTCTTGTCCAAATGCCACAGTGCTTGTCAAAGCCAGTTCTGATTAATCTCCTTTGTCAGTGTGTCCTTTGCCATTCCCTATCACTCCTCCCTGAGAGAGACTTCACCCTGAGTCATAAGGAAAAGCGGATGGCGTATTCTCTTAGCTACTTCCTGCTGAAAAGGGACGCTGTGGGTTTCAGGGTGAAGATCTTGATTACTACCATATTTACTAAGGATTTTACATCTTTGTTCATGAGGCGTATTAGTCTAATTTTATTTTTAAGTTTTCTGATTTGGACATCAGGGTCCATTTGGAAGTATTCCCTTCCTGCACCTCAGAAGAATTTGAGTAGTACATATGTGTACAGATGTGGCATCCAAGGAAGACTCATTAACAACCTGCATTACACAGTTGACACAAACTTGCTCAAAGTGTGGAGAACTTGAAAACACTTGCTTTCAAAGATCAAAAACTACAGCTCTCAATATGGATTATATCTCAACATGAAGAAAACAAAAATCCAAATGGATAGAGAAATTGTGGTACATTTACACAATAGAATACTATGCAGCACTCAGGAGCAACGATTCTGAAATGCTGTGTAATTTGGGAGAAACTAGAAAGCATTATGCTGAGTGAACTAAGTCTGTCTCATAAGAACAAATACTGCATAAGACCATATTGTTAAAATAGAAGGAAAGCTATTAAAACATGTATGAGGACCCAGGGAGGGATGAGGTGGGAACAGAGGGGTGAGGATGGGCAGGGACAAAATCACAGGGCTTCACAGTTTGGTAGATGGAGGGATAGGGTTAAGGAAATGGGAAGATCTTACAGGGACCTGAAAAACAAGGTAATGGTGAACATAGCCCAATGGTGATTAATTTTATAAGACATAACAAATGAGGATGATTATATAAAACACAGTGTGAATGATGAAGAATAGTGTGAAACATGATGTGTATGAATATTGTAAGCAAACCAATATAAAATAAAATTTTTTTTAAAAAACCCAAAAATCCTCACCACCAGGCCAATATAATAGATGAAGAAAATACAAAAATTGTCAATTGTTTCATCTTACTTGGATCCACAGTAATCACGAATCAGGAAATGAAAAGACATATTAGGAAAATCTGCTGTTAGGGACATCTCCAAAGTACTAAAGAGCAACAGTGTCAGTTTAAAGATTAAAGTGTGCCTGATCCCAAACTATAATCTTCTCAATTACTTGCTATGCATCTTGCCAGTAACTGAAGATGACAGAAGAATCAATGGCTTTGATTTACGGTTTGGAGAAGAGTACTGAATATCCCATGGACTGCCAAGAGAACAATTAAATCTGTCTTGAAGAAGATGCAACCACAGTACTCCTTAGAAGATAGTGAAGCTTCAGCTCACATACTTTAGGCATGTTGTTAGGAAGGGCCAGTCTTTGGAAAAGGATATCATGCATGGTAGGGTGCAGGGTAGGTCAAAGAGGGGAAGACCTGACCTTCAGTGAGGTAGATTAACAAAGTGACTGTAACAGTGGGCTTAAATATATCAGAAATATGAGGATGGCACAGGATAGGGCAGGGTTCAGATCCATTTTAATAAGGTTGCCATAAGTCGTAATTCACTTGACAGTACCTAACAACAACTGTTATTTCTTAAGTCTTCATGTAGACTTTATCAGTGAGGCCTTCTGGGTGTATAGTTAGTTCATAGGAAGTTTACTGATTGTGTGTATAACCAGATGCTGACAGGCTGACCTAGACTCATAGCAGCCCTTTGGGTGCACCTGGGCACCTCTACCTGGGCTCAAATGCCAGTGTGGTAACTGTTTTACTATCTAGGAACTTTAAATGACAGACAGGGTTTTTAGTGGATATGTTGTTGTTGTTGTTGTTGTTGTGTACCATTGAGTCGGACTTAAGAGCTGACAGTCTGGCAGATTTTCAGAGACAGTCAATCTCAGGGGAAGAAATTTATTCTTCATAGCAGCTGATGGGTTAAATCTGTGTACCCAGTTGCTTACCACTAGCCCACAAGAGCTCCCTTTTAATGGATATAGAGCTATATATGTTGTGTGTATAAATTTAGTAAGTTATCTTTGACAGATTATATTTAAGTTAGCAGATTTATTAGCATAAGATTTTTCCACAATATTTTCGTATTATCATCTTAACGTCTATAGGAATTGTGATATTTTATTCCTAGTAGTGATAATCAATGTTTTTTATCTCTATAAATGCAGGTTTTGTTAGCAATAGGTCGTGACTCATGTACAAGAAAAATTGGGTTGGAGAAGATTGGAGTCAAAATCAATGAGAAGTAAGTATTTTGGAATGCATAAACCAAAATTGTATTAACATTTTTTTATATGAGTGAAAGTTTAAAAAGCATATAGTTTTCATTCAGTTATTTATACTCATTTTATTTTATAACATTAATTATAATTTGTTAGGGAGTGCTGGTGGCCTAGTGGTAAGAAGCTGTGTGGCAATCCCCAAGGGACCTGATTCAAGGGCAGCTGCTATGCTGTGGAAGAAAGGTGTGCAGTCTCCTCCTGCGCAATTAACTGCCTCTGAGAACCCACTGGAGGATCAGCTGTAGGTCGCTTCCAACTCAGTGTTACACAAGTAATTGATTAGTGTAATTGAATACAATGTATCATCAAACCCTTATGTATACTTCCTTTCCCTTCACCCATATTATCTATTAATTTTTTTTATTAATTTCAAAGAACATCTACAGAGATTTTGGAATTCCTTTCTATTAATTTTTAATCCCTTCTCTCTCTTTACTCATCTCTTTTAGCCCTTCCTTGACTTTTTATATTAGTGGTCCTATATTGTTAAGTGCTCTATTGTGACTGACTTGTCAGTCAACTAATTTGTTCTAGATTCATCCATGTCATGCAGTATTTGACAAATTCTTGATTATTATTTGTTATTGTTATGAGCCATCGAGTCAAAACTCATAAATGGCCCTGCAGAGTTTTCACCTCTCCTGTAGAGAAGCCAATGGATTCATACTGCCTGCCTTTAGTTTGGCAGGCAGCTCCTTACCCATTAGGATACATAATATTCCATGTGTGACTCTACCAGTTTCTGTAGCCATCACTCCATTGGTGGATATTTGGGTTGTTTCCCATTCTTTACTGTTGTAAATAATGCTACAATAAGCATCATTGTGACTATGTCAATTTGTATTAACAGCTCTTTATTTCTCTGAGACATATACCTAGTAGTGGGATTTGCTGGCTCAAATGGTGTTTTTATTCCCGATTTTCTAAGAAAGTGCCAAACTTCCTTCTACAGTGGTTATTCCATTTTATGTTCTCACCAACAGTGCATGAGAGTTCAGTCTCTCCACACCCTTGCCTCCATTTGTTGTTTGCTGTCTTACTGAGCAGTGCTCTTTGCTGAGGTGAGATACGTATGTCATTGTTGTTTTGATTTGCATCTGTCTAATAGCTGATGATCTTGAACTTGAAGATGTGTTTGTTGGCTGTTTGAACAGCTTTGGTGAAGTGTCTCTTCATGTTAACTGCCCATTTTGTAATTGAATTGTCTTTTTCTTGAGATGTCAGAGTTTTGTAAATTTTAGAGATGAATCTCTTGTCAGATGTTTCATTGCCAAATATTTTTTCCAGTCTATAGTTTCTCTTATTACTCTTTTAGAGAAGTCTTTTGATACACATAAGGATTTAAATTTTAAGAGGTCTCATTCATTGTGCTTGTTCTGTGCTAATTGTGTTACCAGTTAGAGTTGATAGTCTATGCGATAGATTTTTATGACCTTATAGTTTTAGGTTTTATGCCAAGACCTTAGATACATGTTACGTTATTTTTTATATATGGTGTGAGATATGGGTGCTGTTTCAGTTTTTGACAAATAGTTACCTGTTTTTTTCCAGCACTACTTGTTAGAGACTTTTTTCCCACCTGACGAATTTAATTTCTTTGTTAAGTCATTTGTCCATGGGTTTGTTATGTTCCTCTAGTTGACTGTGACTCATAGCAACCCTATGAGCTACTGCTCTGAACCCTGCCCAGTGCTAAGCCGGTCTCATCATCTCTGACACACTTGACCTCTTTGCCACAGTCACTGTGTTAATCCATCTCATCTAGGGTCTCCCTCTCTTGTGCTGACCCTCTACCCTTCCAAGCATGATATTCTTCTCCAAAGACTGGTTCTTCCTTCCTAAGAATATACTCAAATTATGTGACAGATGTGAATTTCATAATTCCTGCCTCCAAGGAGCCTGATTTCACCCCACGCAGGTCAGACTTGTTTGTTCTCTTGGCAGTCCATAATACATTTAATACTCTGCTCAGGCACCACAATTCAAAGGCATTATGGGTGAAATGACTGAGTTCTCAGTTCTATTCCATTGGCCTTATGTATCTGCTATACCAATACTGCTTGTTTTGATTACTAGAGTAGGTTTAGGGATCAGAAAGTATAAAACCTCGTAATTTGTTTTTCTTCTTCAGTGTTTGCTTTGCTTATCCAAGAACTCTTTCTTTTCCATATGAAGTTGGTGATTACTTTTTCCATCTCTTTGGAAAAGGATGGCATCTGCATAGGAATTACATTGTATTTGTAGATTGTGTTTGATAGTATTGCCATTTTCACAATGTTAAGTCTTCAGTTCATGAAAATACTATTTATCTATATATGTAGGTGTCTTTGGGTTTGTGTAGTACTGCTTTGTTGTTTTCTTTGCATAGATGGGTCTTTTAAATAGCTGGTTAGATTTATTCCTAAATAGTCCATCTTTTGGGTGACTTATAAATAACATTTCACTTCTTATTTCCTTTTCAGAGTTCTCTTTTGTACTGTAGGAAAACCTGACTGACTTTTTGGTGTCACTTTTGTACCCTGCCACCTTGCTAAATTGGTGAATTAGATCCAGTAATTTTCTTACTGAGTTTCTGGGCTTTTCTTTTTTTTTCATTGTGATTTTAATTGAAGGTTACAGAAAGGTTGAGTTTTCATTCATTCATTGTTGCACATTTTCTGTATGTAGTATCATATTGACAAACCGAGATCATTTTACCGATATGGATGCTTTTCTACCTTTGATGTTCAGTCTTTATCCTTGTATCTAAGATTTGTCTCTTGTAGATAGCATATTGAAGAGTCATGTTTTCTTATTCATTCTGCTACCTTTTTTTCTTGATTAGTAGATGTAGTCCATTCACATTCATTACTGATAGGTATCATTTTTTTTGATGATGTCATTTTATTACTTCCAATTTGGTGCTTGCTTTTTTTTGTGCTGTTGCTCATATTTTCTGTCTGCTTTTCTGTGCTGAGTTCATTTTGCTTATAGTGTTCCTTATAATTTTCTATATTGCTATTGTTTTGGTGTTTACTGTATCTGAAAGGATGTACCCTTTTTTGTTTTGAAGAGGTTTGCTAATTTTCTGGGAGGGTTACCCCATAAGTTTCTGTTTTATTTCTAAGTCTGCTGCATCATAAGAGACTGACAGCAGCATGATATGGTCAGAATCAGAGAAATCCTGATTGCTTGAAACTTAGGACATCACATCAGGGTCTGGTCAATGGGAGACGGTTGTTGAATGTTGTAAGCAAAAGTAGGAAGGGTTGGTGGTGGACTATGGAAAGGGTGGATTTTTTTAAAAAACAACAACAAAAAGCAAAACCCCAAAACACAAAACCAACCAAACATGTAGCCAGGTGGGCAGCAACATTGAATATTGGTCTTTCTAACTGATAAATGTCTTTCATCTACTCTTTTCTGTAGAATGCTTGTCTGTCAGATACTATTATATGTATTTAAAAATTGAGACAGACTAGGAAGAAGGATTGACCATCCACTTCTGAAATTACAGGCCTTCGAAAATCCTATGAACAATAGAGCACACTTAGATTATCATTTGGACTAACAGACATGGCAATTGAAACTGAGATCTTAGAAATGGAAACACGGAGAAAGAGAAACAGCTGTAAGGAAACACTAGTGATTAAAACGTGGAATGTGAGAAGCATGAATGTAGGAAAATTGGACATTGTTAAGAAAGAAATGGAATGAATAAATATTGACATACTAGGTATTTGCGAAATGAGATGGCTTGGCATGGGACATTTTGAATCAGATGTTCATATGATTTACTCTGCTGGAGATGAAAAGGTGAGAAAAATGGGGTTGGTTTCATAATTAAAAAATTCATTTCTAGATCTATCCTGAGATACAATGTGGTGAGCGACAGGATATTATCTATATACATATAAGGAAGTCCAGTGAATACCACTATGATTCAAATATATGCACCAACAGCTAGAGCCAAAGAAGAGGAAATAGAAGATTTTTACCAACTTTTGCAGTCAGAAATTGATCAAACATGCAATGAAGATGCATTAATAATGGGCGACTAGAATGCAAAGGTTGGGAACAGGGAAGAAGGATCAGTAGCTGGAAAACATGGGCTCGGTGAGAGAAATGAGGCTGGAGATAAAATGATAGAGTTCTGCACATTCAATAAATTATTCATTGCAAATACCTTTTAAAGAAACACATGGATTTTACCTGATGGCATGCATAGCAATCAAATC
>NW_006399911.1:3925787-3953145 GCF_000299155.1 Elephantulus edwardii | reverse complement strand
CGAGAAGCCAAAGCTAAAGGAAGAAATCAAGAAATCAAAGAGCTGAATAGAATATTTCAAAATTCAGTATTTCAAAAGGCAAGATATTATAATGAAATGTGCAGAGAGCTGGAGTCAGAAAATCAAAAGGGCTGGACTCGCTCAGCATTTCTTAAGCTGAAGGAGTTGAAAACAAATTCAAGCCACGGGTGGCAATACTTAAAGATAGTTTGGGTAGAATGTTGAATGATCCAGGATGTATAAAAAGAAGATGGAAGGAGTACACAGAGTTACTGTATCAGAAGGAGTTGGCTGACAAAGAGGAATTTCATGAAATAACATGAGCAAGAACCTATGGTGATGAAGGAAGAAGTTCAAATTGCTATGTAGGAATTGGCAATAAACAAGGCTCCAGGAGTTGACTGAATACCAATTGATTTATTTCAACAAACAGATGCTGCCCTGGATGTGCTCACTAAGTTGTGCCAGGAAATCTAGAGGACAGCCAGCTGGCCAACTGACTGGAAGAGATCGATATTTGTTCCCATTCCAAAGAAAGGTGAGCCAACAGAGTGTGGAAATTATCGAACAATATCATTGATATCACATGCAAGCAAGATTCTGCTGAAAATTATCCAAAAACATTTGGAACAATATATCAGCAGAGAACTGCCAGATGTGCGGGCTGGATTTAGAAGAGGTTGCGGTACTAGGGATACTATAGCTAATGTTAGATGGATCTTGGCAGAAAGCAGAGACTACCAGAAGAATGTCTATCTTTGCTTCATTAACTATGCAAAAGCTTTTGACTGTGGATCACAACAAGCTATGGCTGACTCTGAGAAGAATGGGAATCCCAGAACATTTGATTGTGCTAATGTGAAACCTATACTTGGGACCAAGAGGCAGTTGTCAGAACAGAGCAGGGAGACACTGGATGGTTCAGAATCAAGAAGGGGGTCCGTCAGGGATGTATTTTGTCTCCATACCTTTTCAGTATGTATGCAGAACAGTTTATCCGAGATGCTGGGATGTACGAGGAGGAATGTGGCATCAGGATTGGTAGAAGAATCGTCAACAACCTGCCTTATGCAGATGACACAACCTTGCTTGCTGAAACTGAGGAGGTCCTGAAGCGCTTGCTGCAGAAGGTCAAGGACTGCAGTCTTCAATATGGATTGAAGCTCAATATCAAGAAAACAAAGATTCTCACCACTGGGCCAATTGGCAGCATCAGTATGGATGGCGAAGAGATTGAGATAGTTAACAGTTTTAGTTTACTTGGCTTCACAGTCAACACTCTTGGTAACGGCAGCCAGGAAATCAAGAGACGAATTGCATTGGGAAAGTCAGCTTTGAGGGATCTCTCAAGAATACTGAAGTGCAGCGACGTCATGCTGGAGTCTAAGGTGCGCCTGATCCTGGCTATAGTCTTTGCAATTATGTGCTATGCATCGGAGAGTTGGATAGTGAATAGGCATGATGGAAAGAGAATTGATGCCTTTCAGTTGTGGTGCTGGAGAAGAGTGTTGAATATACCATGGACTGCTAGGAGAACAGACAGGTTTGTCTTGGAGAGGGTGAAGCCAGAATGTTCCCTGGAGTCAAGGATTCTGAAGCTTCGTCTGACATACTTTGGACATGTTGCCAGGAGGGACACGTCTTTGGAGAGGGACATCATGTTTGGGAGAGTGGAGGGATGGTGCAGGAGGGGAAGACCCTCGGTGAGATGGATCGATTTTGTGAGGAGTGGTGGGAATGAATGTGTTTGAGACAGTGAGGTTGGCACAGGATAGAATGGCATTTAGGGCTCTTGTACATAGGGTCGCTATGAGTCGCAAATGGCTCAATGGCACATAACAACAACAACAACAACAACAACAAAGTTCACTTTACCTTGAAATCATCTTGATTTGGAATGCATAGGATCCTTTCAATATGTTCCATCCTATCTTTTATTTTCTGATTTAAAGTTGTCTGTTACTTACAAGATATCATTGTAATGTTGATTTCTTTGTATTGTTTTCATACGTGTAACTGAGTTGTGTAATGTGTTGCATCACTTGGTATTTCGGTACTTCGTAATGTTTATCTCCTGGCTTCTGGTAAGTGTAATAGAGGATGTTGATAGATGTACAGTTTTCTCATGCTGTTTTGCTCAATGGAGTATTATGCAGTACTGAAACACATTGAACTCTCAAAACGTCACACAACATGGGTAAGCTTGAAAGACATAATGCTGAGTGAAATATCTCTGTCATAAAAGGGAAAATACTGCACAACACCATTGTTATAAAATAGGACTGATAGAGGGGCTTGGGAGAAGAATAGGAAAGGAATGGATAGGTATTGAACACTACATTGGAACAGATGAGGGGAAGAACTGTCTGAAAGGAATATATGATTAGGCATTCTGTGTGTGACAGCAATCTGGAACAAGAAGTGTACTCCAAAGTGGACTGGGACAGGGTGGAGGGAGGAAAATAAGTAGCAATGAATGAATTAAAAAAAAAGGCAAGGACCCTAGTCAGAGGTGGTATGCCTGCCAATCCAGAGGATGATTGCAGGCCAGCCTTGGCATAACTTGTTGGCTTTAAATGTAAAGCTATGCAATGCTTCTGAGAAAATGGCCCAGGCCTGGCCTCAGGCAGCTGGAATCCTATAGGGAACAAGGGCAGCCACAGGGCAAGTGGAACAAAGAGGGAGAGGTATCACCTTTCCTGTTTTTAACTAGCTGCTGCTATGGATCCATTGGCAACAGGGTACCCTGGCTGTGCACTTACACTGAGCCACACTGCTTACAGTTCTGTGCTCCTGCTGTCTCATTTTACCCCCTCTGGATTCTTCCAGTCAGTATTTGAAGTACTTCTTTGTCTTTTCCTTTTAAACTCAAGGTTCCAAAGTTATCATCTATATCTGTTATATTTGTTTTCTAGTATCTTGGTGGAGACATTAATACTTTAAATTTGCCTTGCAGACAGTGTTGATTCAGTGGTAGAATTTTCACCTTCCAAGTGGGAGACCCACGTATAGTTCCAGCCAGTGCACATCATGGGTCCCGTTTGTCTGTCATTGGAGGCTTACGTTTACTATGATGCTGATCAAGTGTGAGCAGATCTTTTAGTTGAACACAGATTAGGAAAAAGACCTTGCCGTTTCATCCTGAAAATCAGCCAGTGAAAACCTTGTGGATCTCAGTGGTTCTGTCCACATCCCATAATTGAGATCCTGCAGAACCAGACAGTGTTTTGTCCCGTGGTGCAAAGGGTCACCCTGAGTTAGAGACCCCTTTTAATGGCAGTTAACAGATCTCACAATAACTACTGTTCCAGTTCTGAAGTTCTTCATCTTTTACTATTTAATGGGTGACTTCAAAGACCACATGCATTATATTTGTTAAAAGAAGTTTGTGGAAATCCATTCATCTATTATTTGTGATTTAGAATAAAATGCTAAATCTTTGGTCAGAAGAGGAGAAGAATTCCAAAACACTAAATCTGACTATAGGGAAAGTCTTAGAAGATCCTGTGCATCCTAAAAATGTGCTTTATTTCACCAATCAGAAAGAGACACCTTGTTATGCCAAGCTATTGAACGTCTTGTTGTGTACCATCAAGTCAGTACTGACCATGAGCCAACCCTCCAGTGAGTCTTCAGAGGCAGTTAATTACCCAGGAGGAGATTGCCCATGCTTCTCCTGCGGTGCAGCTGGTGGATGCCAAATGCTGCCTTTGGATTGCAGTGCAGCTTCCTACCTCTGGGCTCCAGAGCTCCCTGGAACCTGAGGTCCTGTGTATTGTCTTTCTTCTGCGCATAGTCTTTTTTCCTCTTTAAATAGTGTTAGTCATTGGCAATATAGTGAGTCATACTATGTATTTTCCTTCTTTCCTACAAATAGGACTGGCAAAATACCAGTAAATGATGTGGAACAAACCAATGTGCCTTATGTCTATGCCATTGGCGATATTTTGGAGGGTAAACCAGAGCTCACTCCTGTGGCCATACAGGCAGGCAAGCTGCTAGCTCGAAGACTTTTTGGAGGCTCTTTAGAAAAGGTAAGTTTGAATGAATGGAAATCCAAAGTCTCTGTAAACTTTCATTAAAATTAATTTTAAAAAATTCGAAAAAAAAAAAAGAAAAGTTTATCTTTAACAGTCAGTACAAAACTTCTTTGCTTGTTTTCCAAGGGACAGGTATCTCACAGATATAATTTGCAGTTGATGTCTTGTTTTTAGTATCTACTTTGTGCAGTAAATACAAAGGATTGGCCGTGGTTCCAACTCTAAGGGACTTAGCAGGATTGTGGAATTCTAATTTAGTCATGTATAGAACTAATTGTTGTTGTTGTTGTTAAGTACTGTCAAGTTGCTTGTGACTCACAGCTACCCTGTGTACAACAGCTCTGAAGCTTTGCTATCCTGAGCCAGTCTCACTGACTCCAACATACCTAATTCCATTGCCTCAGTTACCATGTGAATCCATTTCATCTGGGTTCTTCCTCTTCTGAGCTGTCCCTCCACCCTTTTGAGCATGATGTCCTTCGCCACGGACTGGTTCCTCCTGGCCATGTGCCCCAAATACGTGAGACAAAGCTTCAAAATCCTTGCCTCTAGGTAGAAATTTGGTTTCAGCCTCTCCAAGACAGACCTGTTTGTTCTCTTGGCAGTCCATGATATGTTCAGTATTCTTCTCTAGCACTACAACTCAAAGGCCTCAATTATTCTTCTGTCATCCTTAGTCATTGTCCAGATCTCTGATGCATAGCATGTAATTGCAAAGACCATGACCTGAATCAGGCACATGTTACTCTCTAGACTGACGTCATTGCTCCTCAGGGAAATCATGAGTGCCAAAGAGTGCTACAAGCACATTTATTTAGGGTACTGAGGAATGAGTCAGTACTCCTACCTGAAAGATATGATTGTTGTTGTTATTGTTATGTGCCATAGAGTTGTTTGCGACTCATAGCGACCCTATGTACAACAGCCCTAAACCGTGCTCTATCCTGTGCCAGTCGCATGGCCACTGACACACCCATCCCGATTACCCCAGTCACTGAATCAGTCCACCTCATAGAGGGTCTTCCCCTCCTGTCCTGTCCCTCCACCCTACCAAGCATGATGTCCCTCTCCAAGGACCTGTCTCTCCTTACAGCATGTCCAAAGTATGTCAGACAAAGCCCCAGAATCCTTGCCTCCAAGGAGTAGCCTGGTTTAACCCTCTCCAGGATGAATCTGTTTGTTTTCTTGGCAGTCCATGGTACATTCAGTACTCTTCTCCAGCACCACAGCTCAAAGGCATCAATTCTCCTGTCCTCCCTATTCGTTGTCCAACAATGAAATGATTAGTTTTCTAAAAGACTTCATAAATATATTACTGTTTTTGTAGTAGAGGATTTCATTAAGCATGGGAATGAGCGCCTGCATTCTAGCCATCCTGGCTTCAGTGCCTAATTGATATGAAAATTTGGTCTAATCATTTAACTTATCTGGACCTCAGTTTCAGTATCTGCAGAATTGGTCATGTGAATCAGATGATTTCTCCAGTCTCTTGCACCTTTGATATTCTTGGCGCATCATTGGAATAGGTTTGGAATGATGAGTAATTCAGAACTGAGAAAGTTAAGTTGTTTTCTACTAAGAGCACGCACAGATAAATGATTTCGTTGTGAGCAGAGGAGGAGCGTGCCCCCTCAGCCCCCAGCACGCATCCTCCTTCCAGCTCTCCAGCACCGCTTCTCTTCCTCAGAACCAGCAGAGTCACTGCCAGTGCCTCAGCCTGTGACCAGCAAATAGCAGGCACTTCAGTTAGTGTTTTTAAGACTTGATTCAGATCTATTTGGCTATTGTTGGGACATTATAATCATCCATGTTCCTAAGTCTTCAGACAGTAGAGTGGAGATAGGACTGTTAGTACAGGCCCAGGACTGCTTAATGCCCCGTTTGGGCAGAAGTGGCAGCAAGGAAGGAGCATTTGGAAACATCTGCTCTCAGATGCCTAGGGGAGATATATAAATACACACACATACATATATATGGAGAGAGATATATATTTACCAGGAATCTATGTGTGGCTAAAATACTCTTCATCCATTGGCTGGAACATGGATTGGAGATTTGGTAGAAAAAGAAATTTTGCTTTTCTTTAAAAAAAAAAAAAAAAGAACTATGAATAGTCTAATCACCTAAGGGAAGGATTAGTCTTTGTATCAGGAGCCTTTTTGAATATTTGGAGACACTGGCAAATGAAAGACCAACAGAGAGGGGTGGCCTTACTGGCATTTTGTCCCTGGGGACCTGCTCTGTTTTAAAAAAACACCAACACAAACCATCTAAAACCCAAATAGAACTTGGAGTTAATATATATAGGCAGAGTAACTGGTGATGTTAGGTGCTGTCAAGTCAAATAGGACTCCTGGTGACCCTAGGAACAGCAGATCTGATCCTTGTCCTCTCCTGTGCCATCCTCATAATTTCTGACATACTCAAGCCCATAGCAGGAGTCACTGTGTCAGTCCATCTAGTGAGGGTCTTCCTGTCCTTCGCCTACCCTTCATCTTTCCAAACATGATGACTCACAACCTTTGTTAACAAAGTACCCAGAGTTTGTGAGACTTTGTCAGCTTTGTCTCCAGGGAGCACCCTGGCTATGCTTTCTCCAAGACATCTATTTATTCTTCAGGCAGTCTATTCAGTATTCTTTTTCCAGTACTGCAACTCAAAGGCATCATCAGTTTTTCTGACATCCTTATACATTGACCAGCTATTGGGTGCAAAGCAAGTTATTGAAAAACTATGGCCTGAATCAGGTATGCCTTAGTCCTCAAACTGACGTTGCTGCTCTTTGGTAATTTTTAGAGGTCTCTGACTGCAGTATGTCTCCTGATCTCCAGACTCCTGGTACCAAGGGTATTGATTGATTGTGGGTCCAAGTAAGGTGAAGTCTTTTCTCTGTCATGATGTTGCCAATTGGTACAGTGGTGAGTTTTTAAGAATGAAGAATTCTCAGAAATGATTAAGAAGGCCTGAAATCTTTGATGCCACAAAGAATTGCTGTGGCCTTCTATAGACAGTGGGGACTGTTAAGAGTCTTAGCCTCCTTTTCCCTGCTTTCTTTAAAAATAATGTCATTGTTTTTTCTTGTGAATGTTTACATAGCAGTTATGTTCCTGTTCAGCAGTTTCTACACAGATTGTAACAGTGATTATATTCCTTAACATGGTCATTATTTCCATTTTGACTGCTTTCTTTCCAGAGGAAGTGAAACTAAGGTACTACCATCAAGGAGGGTGAAACTTTGTTTCATATTCTTGGGCATGTGGTCAGGAGACACTAGTCCTTGCGGGGGAATCATGCTGGGGAAAGTAGAGGGTCAGCAAAGGCTAGGAGGAACCTGTGCAAGATGGATCGACAAAGTTACTGCAGCAGAGGGTGGAAGCGTCATGAGGATGTGCACGACAGGGCAAGGCCTCCCCACCTCTGATTTCATAGTCCAATGATGTCTTACGACAGTTTCCTCTTACATTGTCATCTTTGTTTTAAAGATTGATCATTTTGTCTTATATAAATTTTGTGGTTTTGTTTAAGAATCATAGTACTTCCAGGTGATCATCATTATTTTTGAGCCAGCCTGTTATTAACTACTAGGTGAACTCAGGGGTTAGTTTCTGTTCAGCGTTTGAAGAGTATCTTGTCACAGCCTGGCCAGTAAGTCTTTTGTTTTTCAGCTTCTGGTTTTCCTCTTTCTTTTTTTCTGTAGCTGAGTTTCTGTTTCATATTTTCATCCCCTTTATCAGGTCTAGGCAGACAGCCAAGAGAATAAACATAGACGTCTTGGAGAGGGTGCAGCCAGAGAGCTCTTTGGAGGCAAGAATGATGGGGCTTCGCCTCACACACTTTGGGCATGTTGCTAGGAGGGGCTATTCTTTGGAAAAGGGCATGATGCTGGGAAGGGTGAAGGGTCAGTAAAGGAGAGGAAAACCCCAAACCAGGTGGACTGACACAGTGACTGCTGCAGTGGGCTCTTGTGTGTCAAAGAAGTGTGAGGATGGCACAGGATAGAACAGGGTTCAGATCTTTTGTCCATAGGGTCGCTATGATTCATACTCGACTGGATGGCACCTAACAACAACAGACATACTAATGGAACCATGGTTAAAACACTCAATTTCTGGGGTTTAAAAAACAATTCTTTTATGTTGGTTTGCTTACAAAGTTTGTGTACATTGTGTTTCACACAATCATTCCCATTTACTGTGTTTTAGAAAATTAATCACCATTGTACTATGTACACCAAAACTCTGTCTTTCCAGGTCCCCACCGAATCTTTCCCATTTCCTTTCCTCCCTCCCCCCACCAAACTGTGGGTAGACGTGAAATCAAGCACTCAATTTCTAAGAAAAAGTTGGCAATTCAAACCCACCGGCCGTTTTTAGAAGAACGTATGTTTCCATAGAAGTTAATAGCCTTGGGAACACTATGGGACAGTTCTCCTCTGTCCTGTAGAGGTATCATGAGTTGGAATTCACTTAACAGCAGATTTATTTGGCTTGGACCAGGTCTGTCTGTTGTTCTGTTTAGAATGGTCAATAGTGGTAGGCACGTTCTGTCTAGTTCTTCTGGTTTGAGGGTGGATGAGACTGTGGCATGTGTAACTCTCAGTTCTGTAGACTATACCTACTATACCTACTCCTTACTTATTAACTTTTCCCTTAATGGACATTTTAAATTTGTGACAAGAGTGAAAAATTGACTTTGCATGTTAGTGCCTTACATCTGGCAGCAAGGAATGCCTAGGCATGGGCTGGGATGATTAAGCTTTTCTTTCCGTTGGCTGGGTCTTCTTAGTGGCTTGGCAGTTACATAATGCTGCCTCTAGCTTTTGTACTGATGGGGTCCGACTCCATATTCGCCTGATGTTACTATCTTTACTTAATACCCTTGCCTGTGCAAGCTAACCATTTTGTTAAGTGTGGAATTAGTTTCTTCTTTGAATTTTTTATTTCATCTTTGACTTTTTTCTCCAGATGAATAGAGACCAACAGTTTTCTTTTAGATGGCTACAGGCAAGCTTTTAAGAGCCCAGAACCTACTCAGTGAATGAGGATGTAGAATATAACTTTATGAACAACATGTAGTTAACAGATCCATTCCATAAGACTATGATACTAAGCTTTCAAACTAAGAAAATCAATCCTGTGAGATATCTGGCTATGTCTTAGAGCCATCCACAATTGTGCTCCTTTGTGCTTTATTATATATATATATATATATATATATATATATATATATATATATATATGAATGTTTGTGCATATAGCATATAGTCAGAGTGCATATATGTATGTATACATCTCTGTATACACATTTATACTCATATATATAGCTGTACACATACTCCTACATACATACTTATATTCCCACACATAATTTTTTGTTGTTTCAAAATTCAATACAGTAATCATAGCTTCTGCTGCCTTTGCCACAATAATAAATTACAGATAATTTTTTACCTTGTGTACATTTTAGTGAGTATGTTTATGTCTCTATACTTAAATTTTTCTTTTTCCTGAGCTTTTTGAAGTGGCAAGAATCAGTGATGTTTTAACCCCAAATGTGTTGGCCTATAAAATAAGGTTATTCACCTAAAACCAAGGATATTCATTCCTGAAAGCAAATCTCATTTTCATAGCATAGAAGAGAAACAAAAATTTCATAATAGATTTTCACATCATAAGTATGCATACAGAAGTATGCTTTGATGTACATGTTATATTTTGGTTTTATAGTTCTCCAGTCTTTTTGATTCCCAACCCTTTGTTTATTTGCTTACATTTTCCCCCTTTATGACACTGACTCGGATGAATCCAGACAAATTTTCTTGTTGAATTACCTACATTCTGGATTTTTAAAATAATTTTTCTCATGATTAGGCTCAGGCTGAACATTTATGGTCTGTAATCTTCACAAGAATCAGAACAGATAACAGGGGATTTGGTTTGGTTTATTTCCACATGAGATATTGTTTGCTGTCTATATCCTGCAACCAGATGGTATATGAAGTAGTGAATGAAGGCTTATGAGTAATGATAATATAACAATATCCTCATTTGCCTCTAGGAGGTTAACCATGGTAGCCAAGGGGAGGGGAAAGTAGAAAACAATAAAAGGTGTAGGGGACTAAGAAAGATTAAAGGTACAAGACTCAATTCAACATGTTTTGAATGTACAGTCCTTTGACACTAATTATATTCATCGTGTAGTGCAGCTATCACTGTAGGACGGAAATGAATGCTTTTCATTTGAAATGAAAAGTAGGAGAGGATGAATCAACTTAGAAATGTGTTTCTTCCTATTTCACTGCTACCTATCTCCACTTTTGATATGTAGATGATGCATATCTACCACCTATCTCACTACCAAAGAATATTCTTTCTTTGCTTCTATTTAATTTTCCTGCAAAACAAGAAATTTGACACACTCCAGCTTTTCTTGCCATTCCATATATTTCTGGGCAGCTTATATTTTAGCTTTCTTTGGGTTAACTGCCTCTCCGTGATTGCATCACCTACAACCATCTGACAGGGCTGACTTGGGCCAGGTGCACCTTAGTCCTCAAAGTGACATCTGTGTTTTTAACACTTTGAGATCTTTTGCAGCAAATCGCCCCCTGTGGTATATCATTCTTGATACATTGTCTGCCAAAACAACAAACACATCTGACTTGGAGGAATTGCAGCCAAGTTCCTTCTTAGAGGAGAAGAATGATGAAATTCTGTCTCACACACTTTGGGCATGTTGTCAGGAGGGGTCAGTGCTTGGAAGAAAATACCTTGGGGAAGGCGGCAGGTTAGAGACAGTGAAGATGACACTTAATAAGATGAGTTGACATGGTGACTGGAACAATGGGCTCACATGTTTCTGAGATCATGAAGATGAGACAGGATAGGGCGAGGTTTTGATCTGTAGGGTTGCTATGAGTCAGTCAGCTCTACAGTACATAATACATCATTTGATTTCTTATCATTTGCTTCCATGAATGTTACCTTTTAAATTCACGTAAAATGACTTGAGCACCTTAATATGTTTTTCCATATTTTTTACTGTTGCTTGCTGGCCCAGTTGTGAGGATTTTTGGGTTTTTTTATGTTGATTTTTACTCCATAGTGAAAACTGTATAGTCTTTGATCTTCATCAGTAAGTACTTCAGGTTCTCCTACTTTTTGTTAAGCAAGAATGCATCACCTGCATATCAAAGGTTGTCCTGTCCTGATTCCAAGTTCTTCATATGACTCAGTTTATTGGATTGTTTGCTCATCATACCAATTTAATAGGTATGGTCAAAGGATACATCTGACAACACACACCTTTCCTGATTTTAAATCACAGAGTTACCTACTCATTCTCTTTGAACATCTGCCTTTTTATCTCAGATTCCATTTGTAATTTCCCTGAAATTTCTGGTGGTGTAAGAATGAGTTACGTTGGACTGGACTGATTTATATTTATTTTTAAAATGTATTTAATATGGATTTTGTGTAAAAAGTGCCATAAAAATGAAAGAATGTCATTTGTTTATCTTGCAGTGTGATTATATTAATGTTCCAACTACAGTGTTTACACCCTTGGAATATGGTTGCTGTGGATTATCTGAAGAGAAAGCTATTGAAGTATATACAAAAGATAATCTAGAAGTAAGAATTTTTTTTAACTTTTCATCACTGTAACTATTTTGCCCTTTTGTAAGTTAACTATGTGATAGTTATATTATGCTGCTGTTATTGATGAGTGCCATCAGGTACTATGATCCTGCAGCAAGCTTACAGAGACTATAAATCTCATGAAAGGAGGTTGCCCTTCTTTCTCCCATGGAGCAACTGATGGATTCGAACTGCGTGCCTTAGGGTTGGCAGCACAACTTCTTAGTAATGGGCCACCAGCACCCCCTAGTTATAGGAAGTCATATTTCTCTTCTTGGAGAATTAGAAATTAAGTCATTTAAACTCTGCATAACAAACAAATCAGAATACAAATGGGGTGAGATGGAATTATAGTGTATATGTTAGGATTCTGAGGTTACAAGTAATAAATATATACTTGAGTAAGCTTAAAGATGCCGGAGAAGGATGGACACTCTCCTCCCATGAGATTAACTGCCTTTGAAAACCCACTGGAGGGTCAGCTGTGGGTTGGTTCTGACTCAGCATCATGGCCTTCTCCAAAGAATAACCCCTCCTAGCAACATGCCCAAAGTATGTGAGGCGAAGCCTCATCATTCTTACCTCCAAAGAGCACTCTGGTTACACCCTCTCCAATACATACCTGTTCATTCTCTTAGCCAAGGATAGTATAGTAAGTACAACAGAAATTATTTTCTTAAGAGGACATTGCTACTACATAGCTTCTAGTAGCCTGACTTAACAAAATTTTTAATTCTTTAGAACCAAGGTTTCTTAGTTTTCTAGTGTTGCTGTAATAAAGATTCCACATTTGGATGGCTTTTACAGACAAATCACAGTTAAGAAGGCTAGAAGTCACAATCCAGGGTGCTGACTTCAGTAGAAGACTTTGCATGCCTGTCAGTTCTGTGGGAAGATTCTTGTTTCCTTAGCATCAATAGGCCCAGCATTATTTGGAGATCTTCATGCCTTGTCCTGTCCCTGTGTGAGAGAAGTTTTCCTCTGTAGGGACTTCAGTTTGGAGGAGGCACTCTACCTGCTGATTCTTTATTGGTGGCATCAGGTTGCCCCCTCTGCTCTTCTTTCTCCCCTTTTATTTTGTGAAGTAAAAGGTGTAACAGGCCGCAAGCAAAGGAAATCCTTACTTACAAAAGATAACAGATTAGAGCCGTAATGGAATTGAGGGTATGACATCCCAATATTAATCTTTCTAAGAGTGACATCTACTTCCTAAATAACATGCCTCTGGAAACACTATGAATTTTGATAAATACCGATAGTGATAGAAAAGCTTCAGGCCTTTTGTTCATAGAGTCACTATGAGTCATGCTCATCTTGAAGGCAACCACCACCACGAACATGTCTATGTGGTTTATTACATCATGGGAGATCATAATAAAACTTGAACATGATAGCATTAAATACCAATATTTTGAGAGAGTTGTGATATTGGGGGTGGTGGTGTACCATCGAGTCAGAAATGACCCATAGCTGACCCTCCTGCAGGTTTTAAGAGGCAAGAAATTGTGCAGGAAGAGATTGCCCATCTTTCTCCCGTGGAGCAGCTGGTGGAGTCACACTGGGTACCATTGCATTGGCAGCACAGTGGCTTACCGCTAAGCCAGCAGAGAGTTTTAACCTATTTTAGTATAGATTCCTTTGAGAATCTTAAGAAAATCTGTCTAGAAAGCAATAAAAGATAATCGTCTCCAGTGTTAGATCTGCAATGAGCAGCCAGTCAGTCCAAAGAGAGTTTCTGTAGAGATGTGTCCTGCACTGAAATATCTGTGGACTTCCAGCAAGGCTCTCTTGCATTTTGCTGATTTTCAATCCTGCATCTGCCTTGTCACTGACCTTGAGTTCTTTACCCTTAAACCAGTAAACTGATAACAGTCCATCGATCTTAGATTTGACTGCCATAGACACCATCCTTCTCAGGTCTGCCCTGCTTATCTCATGTTCCTCAGCCCATACAGCTTTGTGACTCAGAAGGAGCCTCTATTCTGACATCTGACCTGTGGACTTTGGACTTGCCAACCTCTGCAAGTGCATAAGCCCTTTCCTTGACATAAATTACTCTCTCAGACACCTTTCTTTTTTGCTGTAAGCTTTATTGGTTCTGCTGCTTTGAGGAACCTAGCCCCAGGTTAGGTGCTGTCAAGTTGACTCCTACTCATAGTGACTGAGTACGAACATTATACACATATTACAAATTCATTGAAGGTATAGGTAAAATGCGTATCCACCATTTCAGCCTAGTTCATTAACCATCAACTGGCTAGACATGTTTGAAAATGAGATGTAATTAATAAGTGAATTGTTTTGAGCTAACAGCAAAGCAAAAGACATCACACTTGAGTAGTTCCCCAGAATACCCCCACAATCTAGATCATGAAACTTTAAAAAGCTGTTACAGAGAACATTGTCTTTATATCATTAAAGAGTTTATCCTGGAGTAGTTTAATCTTGTTCTTTTTTTTTCTCTCTCTCTCTTCTCATCCTCCAGGTATATCATACTTTATTCTGGCCTCTGGAGTGGACAATAGCTGACAGAGACAACAATACTTGTTATGCAAAGATAATTTGCAATAAACGGGACAATGTATGTGACATGATGGAAAGCCAAAAGAAATACTGTTTTTTAAAATGTGACTTCTACCTCTATTTTTTTTAAAATTTTTATCATTCTTTTTTTTTAAGTATGAATTAATTTTATTAGACAAACTCATTTATTTCATTTTATTTATTTAAATTAGGTAAAAAAACATAAAATGCGTATCCACCATTTCAGCCTAGTTCATTAACCATCAACTGGCTAGACATGTTTGAAAATGAGATGTAATTAATAAGTGAATTGTTTTGAGCTAACAGCAAAGCAAAAGACATCACACTTGAGTAGTTCCCCAGAATACCCCCACAATCTAGATCATGAAACTTTAAAAAGCTGTCTACATAAAAACAAACAAAAAAAAATCTGTCTAGAAAGCAATAAAAGATAATCGTACATAAATACATAAAAAGAATCACATTCTTTTACTACTTAAAGTTAACATAGCAGTGGTCAAAAATCATGAATTATGGAATGGATCCTAGGTTTTAAGGCAAAAATACCCTATACAGAAAAATTTCAGGCTTCTAACTTCACTGAATCTAGAACGACACGTGCTTCTTTATATTCTTCTGCTTCTTCCAAGTCTTTCTCACTGTCTAATAACTGCTGAAGATCGGCATACGCCGCTTCCAATCTGCGCTGGCAGTCTGGGATCATCATACGGGACTCTTGCAAGATCTCTGCCTGCTTTTTAATGGCATAATTTTCACCATCTTCAGCCTTCATTTTTTTCAATCTTTTCTTCTTGTTTAGCTTCTTTTTCATACATCACTTTTTCTTTGACCAATCGCCTGACTACACCGGTTTTGATCTTGATCTGTCTCACGCGAGGATCGGCCATGGTCTGTTGAGCGCCGCACGAAGGAGAAGCAGAGAGCGGAGCAGCCGAGGAGGTCTAGGTGACGAGGAGGCGGTGGCGTGTGGGTAGCCACCCCGACCAATTTTTATCATTCTTTAAAGATAGTTTTTAGAGAAAGGAATAAATTATTCAGATTGTCACCAATTAATGTATTTACAGAGATTGAACAAGTGGCAGATTGTAATTGAGGTTAATGTCCTATCAAAATATATAATTGAAATTACTCTCTTCAGAGGTAGCTCTAACTTGGCAATTTAAAATTAGATGATCTGAACATTTTAGTCCTCAACTACAAGGAGTGTGTCTCTGTGGATTTTATAAATGGAATGTGTTACCAGAATGCCTTTAGAAAGAGAGATTTAGACAAAACATAACTCTTAACTAGTTAATGAATTCCCAATTAAGCTTTTCAATAAAGAAAATGCAATGATATACCAACTAAAACACCAAATAAAAAATGAGCAGTGGGGGGAAAATGCAGAATTAGGGATAACCTTTCATAGTAACAAATGAATATGAAAATACCGTAATGTGATGCTGCTGTTTTTTTTGAGTGCCTTCGAGTCAAGCACGACTCATAGCAACCCATGAACAAAAGGCCTGAAGCCTCTCTACAACTATCGACATTTATCACAGCTCATAGGGTTTCTGGAGGCATGTCATTTAGGAGGTAGATGCCACTCCTGCTTATAATTCATTTTTTAAAATTTTCTTTCTCTTTTTTTAATTTAATTTTTTTACAGCATATTCTTCCCATTTAATTTTTTTTCTCATTCATTCATTGTTGCACATTTTCCTCCCTGTCCACCTCTCCCCCGAGTTTACTTTTCTCTTTGAAAAGAAAAAAATTCTTCCTTTGTTATACAGTCTTCCGCCCCTCAAATCCACAGTCCACTTTACTATTCATTTCTTCTTCTAGAATCTTGTCATGACAATAATACCTAATCATATATTCCTTTTAAACAGTTCTTTCCCTCATCTGTTTCAATGCAGTATACTTTATTTATCCTCTCTTTTCTTAGATTCCCTCCAACTCCCATGTCAGTCCTGCTTTACATCAGTGGCACTATGCCGCATTTGTAATTTTGTGACTGAGATATTTCACTCAGCATACTGTCCTCCATGGTCACCCATTTTGTGTAATAGTTCTTGAGTTTTTCAATGCAGCATAGTGTTTCATTTTGTGTGAATACACCAGAGCTTCTCTATCAATTCGATTGTTGATGGGCACATGGATTGTTTCCAGCTCTTTGCTGTAAAGAAAGCAGCAATAAACATGGGTGTGCATCTATCTGCTTGGATGACAGTTCTGGTTTCTTTAGGGAATATTCCCAGTAGTGGAATTGCTGGGTCAAATGGTATTTCTATTTGCAAATTTTTGAGACAACACCATACAGCCTTCCATAGTGGTTGCACCATTTTACACTCCCACCAACAGTGAATAAGGATTTTCGTTTCTCCACAACCTCCCCAGCATTTGTTGTTTGCTGCTCCGTTGAATTATGCTATTATTACTGGAGTGAGATGATATCTCATAGTTGTTTTGATTTGCATCTCTTAGAGCTAGGGATTTTGAACACTTCATCATATCCTGTGCCCATTTTACAGTTGGGTTGTTTACCTTTATCTTGTTTTGGCACTCGAGTATTCTATAAATGCTAGATACAAGTCCCTTATCAGACATGTCATTGCCAAATATTTTTTCCTAGTCTGTGGCTTCCCTTTTTACCTGGTTGGAGAAGTTTTTGGATGTGCATAGGGATTTGATTCTTAGAAGGCCCTATTCATCTATTTTATCCTCTCCTGGTTGTAGGTTTTTCTGGATGCTTGGAAGGCTTTTCATTTTGTCGATTAGGACTTGTAGAGTTCTTCTAAGCTTTTCTCCAGTGAAGTTTATAGTCTTTGGTTTTAGTCCTGGGTCCTTGATCCACTTTGAATTGTTTTTTTTGTGTGGAGTGAGGTGTGGATCTTGCTTGAGTTTTCTGCAGATAGTTTTCCAGTTTTGCCAGCCCATTTTTTAAAAAGGTTGTCATTTCCCCACTTAGCTGAGTTCATTAATTTTCTTTTTCATTGTTGCACATTTTCTTCCCCTCTCCTCTCCCAGTCCACACTGCAGTGCACCTCTTGTTCCAGATTGTTGTCATACATATAACATCTTAATCATATGTTTCCTTCAGACAGTTCTTCCCCTCATTTGATCTAATACAGTATGAAAAGAATATCATAATGTCAACTGGTATCCCATCAATTCCTGGGGCTGCTTCTCTGATTTTTCCCAGCCCTACTTCCACACGTGAGAGCCCAGGGTTTGAGTGGTAGAATCACTGCGGAAGCATAGTTGATAATGGTGACTGTATTGAATAACTTGGAAACAATGAAGAAGGTATGGTAATCAAAAAGTATAGACTTGGTGACAGAAATGAAGCCAGAAATTAATTATGAATTATATATAGTCAATGCTTCATTCATTGCACATATCTTTTTTAAAAGCACAAATAGTGGTTTTACACATGGACCTCACCTGTTGGACCGCAGAGGAGTCAGATTGACTACATCTGTGGAAACAGTTTTTGGGGAAGCTCATTAGCAGTCAAAACTAGAACAGGTCCATCAGCGTTTGAGTTTAAATTGAGGCTGAAGAAAATTTTTAAAAAGACACCAGAGGAAGAAAAGACCAAAATGGAGGTCAGAAGAGACTCAGAAAATTAATTACAGCACCAAGAAGCCAAAAGAAAAAGAAGTGATACAGAAGTAAAAGAGTTGAGCAGAAGATAAGAAAGGGCCGATCAAGAAGACAAAGCAAACTATTGTAATATGCACAGAGCTGGAGTTGGTGAATAAAAAGGGAAGAACTCGTTCAGCATTTCTCAAGTGGAAAGAATGGAAAAACAAATTCAAGCCTCAAGTTGCAATACTGAGAGATGCTGGGGGAAAATCTTGAATGATCTAGGAACCATCAAAAGGAGATGGAAGGAATACACCAAGTCACTATACCAAAAAAGAATTGGTCAGCACTGAAATACATGAGGAAGTACCATACGATCAAGAGCCAATGGTAATGAAGGAAGACATTCAAGGTACACTGAAGGCATTAGCAAAAAATAAGGCCCCAGGAATTGATGGGATACCAGTTGACATGTGTGAGCTAATAGATAGAACCCTGGATGTGCCTCTGACTGGAAGAGATCTATATTTGTTCCCATTCTCAAGAAAGGTGATCCTCCAGAATGTGGAAATTTCCCAACGATATCCTTAATTTCACATGCAAATAATACTAAAGAGCAACACAAAAATGGCTAAAATAGTACATTGACAGAGAACTTCCAAAATTTATGCTAGGTTTATAAGAAGCTATGTCACCTGGGATATCATTGCTGTTATCAAATGGATCCTGGCTGAAAGCAGAGAATACCAGAAGAATGTCTATTTGTGCTTTATTGACTCTGCAAAGGCATTTGACTGTGTGGATCATTAAAATTATGGCTAACATTGAGTTGAATGAGAGTTTCAGAGCACTGAATTATATGAAACCTATACCTAGACCAAGAATCTGTTGTCCAAACAGAGCAAGAAAATACTGTTGTTGTTGTTGTTGTTATGTGCCACTGAGTCACTTGCGACTCATAGCGACCCTATGTACAACAGCCCTAAACTCCGCTCTGTCCTGTGCCAATCGCACTGTCTCTGACACTCCCATCCCAATTATCCCAGTCACTGAATCAATCCACCTCATAGAGGGCCTTCCTCTCCTGCGCTGTCCCTCCACCCTCCCAAGCTAAAATAAGGAGTATGTGTTTCAGGGTTGTATCCTCTCTCTATACCTGTTCTGTCTGTATGCTGAGAAAATAATTTGAAAAGCTGGACTCTTATGAAGAAGAATGTGGCATCAGGATTGGAGGAAAACTCATCAACAGCCTGAACCTTGTAGATGACTCTACCTTGCTTGATGAAACTGAGGAGGACTTGAAATGCTTGCTACAGAAGATTAAAGACTTCAGTATGGATTATTCTCTACATCAAAAAAACCAAGTTCTCACCATTGGACTGGTCCAGCATGATGTGGATGGAAAAAAGTTTGAAATTGTCAATGATTTCATCTTACTTGGATTCACCATCAACATCTTGGTCAAGAATCAAGAGTCAAGACGAGCAGTCAAGAAGTCAGGAGCTATATTACATTCACAAAGTCTGCTGTCAGGACCCGCTCCAAATTATTGAGGAGTAATGATGTCAGCTTGAGCACTAACGTGTGCCTGATTCAGGCCATGGTCCTTTCATTCACTTGTTAAGCCTCTAAAAGCTGGACAGTTAATAAGAATGACAGAAGAAGAATTGATGCCTTTGAGCTCTGGTGGTGTAGAGGAGCTTGAACTGCTAAGGGAACAAATGCGTTTTGGAGAATGTGCAGCCAGAGTGCTCTTTGGAGACAAAGATGACAAAGGTTCATCTCACACACTTTGGGCGTGTTCTTAGGACAGGCTGTTCCTTGGAAAAGGCATCATATTTGGAGAGATAGAGGGTCAGTAAAAGAGAAGAAGACCCATACCAGATGGATTGACACAGTGTCTGCAGCAGTGGGCCTCAGATATGTCAGAAGTGATGCAAATGGCATAAGACAGGAAGAGTTCAGATCTGTTCACAGGGTTGCTGGGAGGTGCATTCAACTGCACTTTAGAACAGCATTTTGAATCTTGTAACAGAAATACTGATTTTCAAGGCACAAGACCATTCCTAACTTTGTTCACTTAACATGGAACAACCTCTCCTTTTTTCCTTTGATTCTTCTTCCACTTACCCTTGGTTCCTTTGGTTTGCTGCCATGGTTGCTCTTTCTCAGTCAGTAAAGCCTGCCCCTTACCTTTACCTCATTAAGATTCCCGTTTCTCAAGTACCTCCCTAGCACTTAAAAACTGTTACTTTACCACAGCTAAATGGAAATGTGAATCAAGCCCTACCTTTATTGTCCTTCCTAAGTGGAGATTTTGATCCGATGTCCTTACTGTCAGTGCTGCCCTCCTTTTTCCAGTGTTCCATATCCTACAGCTTCCACCTTGCTCTCCTGCATCAGAAGCTCAGGAGCTGTCTGCAGAGATTTCCCAGAAGCACCATAAACTATCTGCATATAGGCTTCTGGCTTTAACTTAGGACACTCCTTGGCTGCTCTGGGGATAGTAGGTGCTCCATGCCTCACTATCAAAGTGTCTTCTTCTGGTAGAAAACCCAATAAGGTGAAGGAAGGGGATATCTCCCTCTATACCTTCTAATAAGCGAGTGGTGAGAAATAGGGTACGTTGTGTTGCATTGACCACGCTTAAGGTAAAGTTTTGGTAATTATTCCATGATAACTAAGAGGTATGATTTCTTTGAAATACTATGATATTAATTCCTTGTCAACAATCATAGAGCAGATAGTAACCTGAGTGTATGGGTTGGGAGATAAAATTAAACCAGGAATTCTCTTCCCAGGTCACTGTGTAAATATGAATGTTTGCCCCATAATTATGTTTCTACCCTGTCATTCCTCCTTGTTATCTATAGTATCCATAGTCTAAATGGATAAATGTATATTTCCTTTTCTGATTTTTATTTAGTGGCTTTTCAGATAATTTTCTTTGATTCTTGAGTCATAGATTTCTCATCAAAGTATTAATTTAATAAAGATGTGTTGATATAAGCACAATACCTCTATATCAGTGGCTCTGAGAAGTGATCACAATAGCTTAACTAATTTTAGTAGCTGAAAAAGGAAAGTGTTAGTTAAGTAGTGGGTTAGCATTTTTCTCATTGCCAACAGATGGCCTTTTTGTGTCCCTATTGGAATTTTTTTTTAATTCTTTGATTTTATAGTGATACTGAAATGTTAACTGGCAGATAATCACATTTTTGTGGTTATGTGCCATCGAGTGGCTTGTTTAAATATGCTGCTTCCAAGACAACGCCTCTTAGATTCTATTAGCCTTTAGTCGGTACCTCTAAATGGCATTTTTACCCACAACCAACGAAGGTAGCTTTTTGACAAACACTTAGAGGGGCTCTCATCTGAGAGCTGCTAATCACTGTGCAGGAGGTGGGCTGTTCAGAGGCTCTGGTATTTTTCCAGAGTGAGTAGGTGAAGTTTTCACCTGGCTTGTGCCTTGTCTTCATCTGTTGCATATTACTGTTACTGAAAATGCAAAGAAAAAATACAGTCTGATGAAATCTGACCAATGGACAGCCTAAAATGAAATCTTAGAACAATAAGAGCTGCCTGCCTTTGTGAGTCTGTTCCTCCTATGAGGCAACACAGTTGCTCTGGAATACCCCTGCATTCCTCATACAAGCCCAGTGTAGACCAGTCTTCACCTTCCCAGTAACACCTACTGTTGGGTTTTAAAGTTGTTATGTAGCACATTGTTGCTATTAGGGTTTGTCAGGTCCAGTTGACTCTTAGTGTCCAGCTGACTATGTCTTTAATAGCAAACCTATGAACAACAGATTGACACCTTGCTCTGTCCTGCACCAATCTTCACAGTGTCCACATCCTCAAGCCCATTGTGCACTCACTGTGTCAGTCCACCCTATTGAGAATCTTCCTTTCTTTCTCTGACTACTTTTCCAAGTATGATGTCTTTTTCCAATGACTGGCTGCTTCTGACAACCTGTTCAAAGTATGTGAGATAATGTTTCATCAACCTTGCCTCTAGAGAGCATACTGGCTGTACTTCTATAAAAGCAGATATATTTATTCTTTCGCAATCCATGGTGTATTTGATACTCTTTGCCAACACAATGCAAAGGCCTCCCTACTTCTTTGTTCTTCTTTATTCATTCTCCAAATTTCATATCATACCACACAGTTGAAAGTACCATGGCTAGGATCAGGCAGCACACCTTAGTATTTAAGCAGAAATCCTTGCTCTCTTTTACATATTAAAGAGGTCTTAATAGCACAGTTTCTCAGTGCAACACGTCTTTTGATTTCTTGATTGCCTCTTCCATGGGTGTTGGTTTTTATTCCAACTAAAATAATTGAAAATTTCTAATATTTTCTCTGTAGCACTATGTCCAGCATAATTGAGACATTTACATCATACTGATGAACTCCTTCATATAGTCAGTAAGTGAATTGTTCTAGTAACTTAGAGTGCAGATTAACTATGGATGTACATTTACTTATTTAACAATCTTTCTTACAGGGCTCTTAGTAATGCTGTCTGCTCAGTTCAGTACTATAGTTCTTTCTCTATAGTAGATGCTTTAATCAATACTGATTAACTGTGAGTCGGGTCTTAATAGACTGTTGACCAATGGAGATTCTCTTTGTTTTGTTCCTGCATTAAAGGATCGAGTGATAGGATTTCATGTTTTTGGACCAAATGCTGGTGAAATTACCCAAGGATTTGCAGTGGCAATGAAATGTGGTCTCACAAAACAGCTGCTCAATGATACTATTGGAATTCACCCCACATGTGGGGAGGTATGGAAAAAAGAAATTTTGTTTGTTGTTGGCTTCAGTTGGTGTAATTTAAAAATTTATTATAAAGCATGTTGCCAGTAATTGTGCTAGTGATGGCTTTGTCACAGTCTATCTATATACAATTTATAAACATTTTTATTATATAAAAATAATAAAGTATGTTATTTAGAATATTTTAATCAATACTGATGTCTAAATACATGTTTGTTTTATCCCCTTCCTTCTGAACAGGTATTCACAACTTTGGAAATCACCAAGTCGTCGGGACTAGCAATCACCCAGAAAGGCTGCTGAGGTTAAATCCTGCTGCTTTTCTGTTTTCCTTGTCATAGTCATGTTTCCATCAGAGATCTAAAACTTCTCTCAGGGAAAATAAATCTGTGGTCCTGATCCCTGCTGTATTGTGGCAGGGCTGAGAATGTAGACAAGGAAGACAGGTAGCAGCAGGGTCTGTTCACAGCTTGTAGACTGACTCAGAGAAGCAGCTTCACTGCTTTCTTGATGTCTTAGCTCAAAACCCCACAGTGAGGGGAGCGAAGACTGACTCTCTTGTAGTCAGAATACTTTTATTTGTTGGTTGGTTTTTTTTTCAATTTAGGGATTTTGCTTCCTTCTTTACCATAATTCTTTAGTGCTAGCTTTTCTAGTTGCTAGTACTTTTATCTCCTTGTTTAGTTCTTTCTAGAAAATTACTTGTTCTGTTATGAAAATAATTCTAAAGGCTCCTTCTTGAGAATGTAGGTGTAGAGGTCACCTGTGGTCTGTGGGGATTGTTGCTGTCATCTCTGGAAATGGATTCAACCAGTGGCCTAAGTGGTAATACTAGAAAGTTGCACAGAACTTAGACAACAATTTCCTCCTTTAAGTACATTTTAAACTCATGGTGAAAAGCCTTTATTTTGCATTTCCTGATGATGACTTTGAATTTGTTCTTGTTAATGTCTCTAGATTGAGCAAAATGTCTAATATAAGAAAAATATGTTTGAGTTTATTTTTCATGTTGATCTTAATATTTTAAAAGGTTTTCAGTACTACATTATATGACATCTAAAATGTTCTAATTTAATAAAATACTGCATTCAGTCTATTTAATGGAAATTAAACTCAGTATGTGTGATTTCTTTGAATTTTCAAACATCACAGTCTCCAAAAGGCCCTTGGAGAAACCAGTCAAATGTTCATCCTCTTGTCCCCTTGAGCTTTCCTCAGCCCCATGAGAAATGCTTTGGTCATTTAACCTAGTACTATATAGGGGGTTAGATAATTTTGTGGCTGGAATTTCTAGGCATAGATTTTAACACAGTTTTTAAAACTATGAACAATTTCTGAATCATCTTGTCTACAACAATTATGGTATAATCTGTGGACAGATATTTTCTTTCTCTGGATATAGAGCAGGTGTAGGATAAAGAGATAAAATAAAGGAAGTTGAGAAATAACAGGAGATCATTTCTTGAGTTCCATTTTTAGTTGGAGAAGAAAACTTAAGTGTTAGCTTTCTAAAAGTAAGGCATGGGGTAATGCTTGCTGTCAGTGAAGTAGAAGCAGTGCGGTGGGATGCACACACTGTTAACTTCCATTGAACATGATGTGGGGTAGTTTAAATGGAAGTAGAGATATTTGAGCTAAGTTATAAGAGAAAGTTTGAATTAAAATAATTAAAGCATTATGGAGATGGTCTGAAGGAAACCTTCAAGTGATTGTCAGTAAAATACCAGATTAAAATATTTTAAAACTTTTTTTTTCATTAATATATTGCTGAGTGTCCCACACACATAACCAGGGTTCTCCACAACTAAGAAATAACATGAAACCAGGAATCCTAGAAGCCTTGAGCTGCTGCTTTGTACTAGCATGGAAGGACGACAGCACCCAGGCCCACCCAAGTTGGTGTTTCTAATAGGCAGTCTTCATGTGAAACTGAGACCATCCTCAGTTGAAGGATAAATGAAGAACAAGCTCCCTGATAGAAACGAACAGCAAAGAACCATGCCAGACTTCTCATTGGCATGGAGGGAAGGAAATAATTCACCCACGTATTCTGTAACTATTATTGAGATTACTTAGAAGCATAGTCTATAGTGTTGCCAAGCAAAATGCCGCCAACTATGGAGGTTCAAAATCTCTAGCAGTATCTCAGGAGGAAGATGGGCACTGTTCTTCCATTGAGGTTCACAGCCTCTTGAAACCCAGTAGACAGTTGCTTGTGAATAGGAAACAAGGCAGGGGCAGTGAGTTTGAGTTTTTTAGTTGTAAAAGTTCTCTCAGCTATTGCTCACAGTCAATCACAGGGTAATGTACTTGTCTGCTCTTCTCACTACTATGCTTAACTGGTCTTAAAAAAAAAAAAGCAAAGCTACCTGGTGATGGCCATATCTGACCACTACAACTTCACAAAGGAGAACTGTCCCTGTCAACAGCATCAGTAGCACAAAACCAATTCCCATGAGGTCATAACATGTGTCCCACACTTCTGCACCTCTTTCTGCTCATTGCAACACCAGTCTTACGGCTTTGTTGTTAGGTGCCATCGAGTTGAGTATAACTTATAAAAACCCTGTAAATAGCCAACCTGAAGGTTTCTCTGTCCTCTGCCATCTTTTCTGTCACTGAGACACTAGAATCCAAATCTGAAGTTACAGTGTCAATCCATCTTGTTGAGGATCTTCCTCCCCTTCACTAACTATCTTTACAAGGAATACTATTTTAGTGGGCCCAAAATCCAATGCTATAGTTCACAGACCACACAGAACCATATTGGGGAAGTTAAAAGGTTAATTAGCTGAATAAAGTCAGGACATCTTCTGAAATGTGCCTTGCAGCTTAAGGCCAGTGTTACAAAGTTCGAAGTCCTGCCAATAGTGATTTGTATCTCCCCACCTCCCAACAAATTGTCCAACAAACTTGGGCAAAGGCTTTCCCTCCCCCACCCCCAATTGCCCAACACACTGAGGCAAAATCTCTTAGTTTAGCCCTGATTTTGTCCATGGGGAGAGGGGTAGCAGTCCCATCTCATGTTGATTGTCCAATTCTCTGCACCAACTATGACTGTTGCTGTAATTCTAGCTGGCACAAGAATGTATTGTCCTGAAGGACATCTATTACATGTCTACGTCTCCTTTTCTGTTGGTGAGAGTCTGCTGCTGGAATCACTCAAATTTATTGGCAAAATTAACCAATCCCTTGTAGATTGGCAAGACTGGCCAGTCCCCTTGTGGATGAGCTGGCATGCGCTGTTCACATATCAGAGTCAAGTTCAGTGGCTAGGAAAGTCATATTGAAAGATAAACTCCACATTGGTTCATCACATTTCCTAGGAGTTCTGGTGGTAGTGAAGGGTTGGACTGCTAACTGCACAGTTGGTAGCATGAATTCCTGCTCCCAAAAGATTTACAACCTCAGACACCTGATGGAGGGTTGCTGTGAGTTTGAACCAATTTGACAGCAGTGGGTGGTTTTGGTATAATTACCCTCAGGCAAGAAAAAAGGAGAAGGAGAAAGAAATGGAGAGGAATTGGTGGGGGGGATTTACAAAGAAATTTACAGAAGTAAAAAGTTAGGTTAACACATAAACCTTTCCCACTACTTACAAAAGGACAGTATCTGTTGCCTTTTCAGTGGTCTGAGGTGGATTAAAACAACACCAACAGAAGACCTACTGCCATTGAATGAAATTTCACCTCCTGGCAATCTGATAGGGCAGAGTAGAACTGCCCCGATGGTTTCCAATGCTGTGATCTACTTAGAGGCAAATTGCCACACCTTTTTCCTGTGGGGTTCTGGTGAGCTTGAACCACCAGCCTTGCCTTTACTAGCCACACACTTAACCACTGCACCACCAAGGCTCCTGTAACCTGGATCCTGAAGAAAAAAACAAAAACCCCACTGCTGTGGAATTGTTTTCGAGAACAGATTCTTTCCATTTTCCTCACCCCCCATCAAATTGTGCAATCCCATGATTAATCTCACACACACACACACTCTTGCACATCCTCATCCCTCTGCTTCCTCTGTTGAGCTGTCCCTCCACCTTCCTAAGCATGACATCCCCCTACAAGGACTGGTCCTTCCTTGCAAAATGCCCAAAGTACAGTATTTATTACCTGTTGATGAGACTTAAAAGTCTTACATTCCCAACATACCATAGCACAGAGGTATAGACTCTTGGCTACCAAGAGAGGATGAATAGGTGCCCCACCAAGAAAAGCCCTTGTTTCCAAAATCATAAATAAGACCAGGCTTGCTGATGTGATAGATAGAGACTGATGAAAACTGTGAGACTGTAACTGTTTAATCAACCTTTAAACCTGGAGCTCAGATTACCTCTCTGACTCAACTTTGAGCCTTTAAAGGTATGAGTAACCCACTCTTTAGAACCACCAACTGCACAAGATCAAAAAGGCAGCATATGCACAGGGATAAAGTTCAGAAGGCAGGCTTGGGGTAGGAAGCACAGATAAATGGAAGCGGGGTTGGGGGACACAGGGAAAATGTGGAAAGAGTGCTTTTACAGTGTGGAGGGTCTAACCAATGTCACGGAGTCTGAAAATTGTTGAATGGAAACCAATTTGCTCTGAATCTTGGCTCTGGAGAACCGGTACTATTAATAGTGTATGTAATCTGGAGAACACTACCTAAACCTGTGAAATATTGTCACATTTGGCCAGTTCTTTACTTGGTCTTTTTATTATTATTATTAATTTCAATGAGCATTTACAGAGATTTTGGATTTCCATTCATTCATTGTTGCACTTTTCTCCCCGCCCCCCCCCCCAC
>NW_006399911.1:3916803-3925687 GCF_000299155.1 Elephantulus edwardii | reverse complement strand
CACACCCCCCCATTCCCACCCCGAGTATACTTGGTCTTTAGAAGATCATTTCATCCCCCTTCCAAGCCTCTGCTTTAGGATTGTGGGGAACATAGTATGACAGTGAATTCCATGAATCCTATTGTCACATTTCATTTACTGTGAAGGAGTTTCTTTGATCCAAATATTGTATGGAATACCATGACAGTGAATATGGTGTTCTGTAACTCTATGGATAGTTATCTTGGCTGGAGAAAGCACTGCATGAAAGAATAGCAAGTCTGTATCCACACAAGAGTATATTTCAGTAAAAAGGCTACCCTTCCCATGATTGACCTGCTACACTAAATGCTGACCTCGGTCTATTGGGTGCACAGCAGTGTCTGGGGCCGGTTTGGCCTTGATGAGTGGGTGCTCCTGGTGCTAAGCCTCTGTATAACCTCCATCCCCAACACTATGGCCGCTTTGTTCAGAGCCCACAGGGCAATGGCAGGGAAAATAGCTAGGGAAAGAGGCTGGCTGGTTTCCACAGAACATGTTCTATGTCTTTAACGTGGCTGTTAAAATCTTTCTCTACCGAGATCACTGTTTGGTGAGAATTGACATGAGACACAAGTATTGTTTCTTATGCCCATTCAAAAATGTCTACCCCTGTACTTCTTCCCTGTACCTGTTTATCACCAACTTTCCAGTCCTCTTTCTTCCAGGTCCCCGACCATACAGCCAAACCATTGGCCACAGAGCATGGATTGGTAATACAGGCATACATCTGGCCAGTTCTCCTTCCAAAAAGACACATGAAGTGCACTGTTTAACTTTTGACCATTGGGAGGATTTCCCTTCAACATGCCATTCAGAGAGTGGCTCCCATGGTTCACAACTGAACGACTTCTGAATACCATACAGAACCATCTGGAAAGCAGGCATAAATTTTCTCTTCCTCAGTCAAATGATAATAAGGAATTGTCCATGAAGCCATATGTGACTGCTTGAAGACAGATGGTAATGTGACAAGAGTGGAGGCCACAGATGTTTGGGCCACTTCTTGTAACTTCTTTGTGCCTTCAGGCCCTGCTCAATTCTGACCCATGCCACCACTTCCATTTAATGTTAGAATGCTGCTGTGCATGTCCATCTTGATTGCTCTCTGGGCAGCTCAGGCCACATGGTCACTTGGGGGTCCATGGTTAACTGTTCAGTCTCTACTAAGGCCCAGTAGCAAGCTAAAAACTGCTTCTCAAAAGGAGACTAGTTAGGTCCCTGCAAGTTGTCTATGACTCATAGCGGCCCTATGAACAATAGCCTTGAACCCTGTCCTATCCTGAGCCATCTCATCCAGAGTTTTCTGTTTCTGTGCTGACCCTCTGCCCTTCTAGGACTGGTCCCTTTTCGGCAACATGCCCAAAGTGTGTGAGACAGAGTTTCAAAATCCTTTCCTCCAACAAGCAACCTGGTTTCACTCTTACCAGGGCAAACCTATTTGTTCTCTTAGCAGTCCATGCTATGCTCAATACTATTCTCCAGAACCATAATTTAAAGATATCAATTCTTCTGTCATCCTTAGTCATTGCCCAGCTCCCAGATGCTTAGCAAATAATTGAGAAGACCATGGCTTATATCAGGCTCACCTTAGTCTCTAGACTGACATCATTGCTCTTAATACTGGAGAGCTCCCTGACAACAGGCTTTCCCAAAGCAACTCCCCTTTTGATTTCCTGTGGTTCTGAACAAGATGAAATTGTTAAGCAACCTCAATCTTTTCTCCTTCTCTCATGATGTTACTGTTGGCCCAGGAGAGATTCTTTGTTTTCTTGGTGTTAAGATGCAATCCACAATGAAGACTGCAGTCTTTGACCTTCAGCAGAAAATACTTCAAGTCCTCCTCAGTTTTGGTGAGCAAGGTTGTGTTATCTGCATAACCCAGGTTGTTGATGAGCCTTTCTCCAATCCTGATGCCACATTCTTCTTCATAAAGTCCAGCTTCCTCTATGATCTGTTCCACAAATGGATTGAAAAGGTATGGAGAAAGGATATATCGATATATCCCTGACACACTCTTTTCTTGATTTTGAACCATGCAGTGTTTCCTTGCTCAGTTCATATGACAAGTTCTTGGTTTAGGTATAAGTTTCACGTCAGGTGTGAAACAACATCAGAGGTGCTCTGGGATTCCCATTCATCTCAATGTCAACCACAATTTGTTGTGATCCACACAGTCAGATGCTTTTGCATAGTCAATGAAACAGAGACAGATGTTCTTCTGGTACTCTCCTTTCAGCCAAGACCACAAAGATAATTTTGGTCAGTTCCCGCTGTCATGTCTGGTTTACTTAAAATGGCATTTATAGCAGGTTTCAGGGATGCTAAGGCTCCCTTCATAAATTTGTTTATAATGGCCAAGGATTGAATTGTGAGCCCTTCAGTACATACATGCAGTGATACAATGTGAAAACTAATGATCTGATAGTTACAAGAGGATTAAGGGTGGAATGAATTCCAATCCTTAATCCAATCTAGCCTTAATTGGATAGAAAGTGACTTACCCTAGAGGGTCACGTTTAGTACCTTGTGCCATAGAATCGATTCTGATTCATGACCCTATTTACAACAGATTGAAATCTTGCTCAATCCTGCACCAACTCTTATATTTCCAGCCGACTGTGAAAGCTCTTTGATCTTACTCTTTAGAAAAGGGGTGTAAAACTAGCCAAGAAGGTTTGAGGGAAGAGGGCCATGATCCTGAGTACTATTAAGAAATAATCACCAGTGGTGGAGTGTATCTGTTTGGAACCTGGCTTCTGCATGATGAAGCTGCTTAATGCTTGGCGGTCTTCAAGGAGCACCAGACCTACAGATGCTGAAGGGAACAAGGACTTTATATTCAAAACCAACAGGATGGAACTTCCCCTTGAGTTGGCACTCTGAATTTGGACTTCTAGACTCCTAAGTGTAAGAGAATAAAATTGTTTGTAAACTCATCTACTTGTGTATGTCTGTTATAATAATATTTGATAACTAAGACTGACTATTGGGGTAAAATGAATCCCTCCTGGGATTCCATGTGTGGAGTTATGGTCCAACCTGATAAATCCACTTTAGCATGCTTATTTTCCTAAAATTTTGCAAGTTTTTCACAGTGTACCAACTGGATCTGGAACTTCAGTTAGACTTGGTATAGGCCATTGCATAATCTATGTTTCAGTTAGTGGTAGCTGTGTGCCTTTGGGTTGGAACCGACCCATTGCTGACCCTCCAGTAGGTTTTCAGAAGCAGGGGAGGAGATTGCCCAGCTTCTGCAGAGCAGCTGGTAGGTTTGAACCTCAAGCCTTTGAGATTGCAGTGCAGCTTCTCATCACTGGCCACCAAAACTTCCTGTGCTTTAGTAGCCTTTCCAAATGGTCCTTTCTTTAACCACTTGAGCTGAGTGAGACATAAAGAGCCTGTGCTTATTTGACCCAAATAAATAAATCAGACTAATCCAACTTTATATCCCTTGCCCCATTATTTCACATCCTCAGTCACTCCCACATGTATTTACCGTTTCTGTTTAGATTCCACATTTCTTCTTGTGTGTGTGTGTGTGTGTGTGTGTGTGTGTGTGTGTTTGCTTGCACTTTCTTTTCCTCCCCCTTTTCTTAAATAGTGATTTTAATGAAAGTTTACAGAAAAGTTGGCTTTTCATTCATTCTTTCATTGATGCACATTTTCCTCCCTAATGAATGATATTTTTTTTTTAAACAGACTCCAGTTTTCTGATATTAGAAAAATCAAGCTTTTATTTTGGAGTTACTTTCACCTGGGCCATAATTTGCATTTCACCTTTTGGAACTCACTGGAATTTATCTCTGTTATATTTCTAGAAGCAACAGTGGGTGGTGGAGATGGTTCCTGAGAACATTCAGCAAGGTCTTGTGAGGCATCTGCCTCAGGTTCTATTTCAGACAGTGCCTCTGGCTCTGCTGCAGGAAAAATGCTCACACAAAGACTTATTAAGTCAAACTAGGTTAATGTCATTTGGTACCTGACTTCTTGAATCTGCTTGATACTGGGGTAGGCCAAGACACATGGAGGTCTTCAGGAACACCAGGCCTACAGATGCTGAAGGAAACAGGGACTTTCATCCACAGCCAACAGAGCAGGCATAGAAGAAGGCTTGGTTGACAAAACTGGTTCAAAACAATTCAGAGGCTGCATGTCCCAGCTTCCTTACTACCTGTCCTATGTCCCTATCCCAGGTTCCAGGATCTCATTTCTTCCCAACTAGTTTCCTCATTTTAACCTCAGACATCATTGAAGATTGATATTTCGGTTGACCTTTTAATTTGATAACTCTTAAAACAGGATTTGAGTCTCAAGCGGATTTATTTTCATGGCACAGTTGGACCCCCTTCAGATAGTTAAGCATTGTTTAATGCTTAAGCTGTGTTTCAGAAGGCCTGAGTTCATCTTTTACTCTTTTGTTTATTATTATGTTGTTGTTGTTGTTGTAGATTGCCATCAAGTCGAGCACAACTCACAGCGACCCTATTAACAAAAGGCCTGAAGCCTTCCTATAACTATAGTCATTTATCGAAGTTCATAGAGTTTCCAGAGGTACGTTGTTTAGGAAGTGGATGCCACTCCTGCTTCCAACTGCTGTTTAATATAAGTAGGTCTAACCTACCAGCTTCCCTAAACTTAACATCCCTAACAAAAGGAAGTTGTCAAACACCTGACCATCTAGAGTCTCAATTCTCACTGAAACATTATGTAGTCTTGTTTATACTTTGAGTATTAGTATTGGCACTTCAGCCATAAGTTGCCATAGCACTGTTTACTAATAGAGACAGGGCATCAGCACTTTCAAGACTAGTCAGAATTGAGAACCAATTTAGAGAACCCATCTGTACGATTTTGTTTTTCTTGATCCACTCTTGGTACATAAAGATATGTTAGCCAAGATTCTTCAGAGAAGGAAAATCCGTATAAAGCTGGTAAATTCAAGCTTTATGAGTCAGACTGTAGGGGAGAGGCATCAGAGGAGGCTGTAGTCCGAAGAACCATCTGGCCAGATGCAGGACCCAGATTGAGCAAAAGCTTGATCTCTTCAAAAGCCAGGTGTTGTTATTGTTATGTGCCATTGCATCACCTGTGACTCACAGCGACCCTATGTATAACAGCCCTAAACTATGCTCTATCCTGTGCCAATCTCACTGTCTCCAGCACACCTAGCACCATTAGCCCAGTCACTGAATCAATCCATCTCATCGAGGGCCTTCCTCTCCTGCATTGTCCCTCCACCCTTCCAAGCATGATGTCCCTCTCCAAGGTCTGATCCCTCCTTGCAACATGTCCAAAGCATGTCAGACGAAGCTTCAGAAGCCTTGTCTCCAAGAAGCAGCCTCGCTGCACCCACTCCAGGACAAACCTGTTTTCTCTTAGCAGTCCAGGGTATATTCATTACTCTTCTCCAACACCACAGCTCAAAGGCATCAATTCTTCTATCCTCCTGAGTCACTGTCCAGCTCTCTGATGCAAAACAAGGGATTTCAAAGACCATGGCCTGTACCAGGCACACCTTAGTCTCCAGACTTTCTTTGCCTGGTATGTCATGAGACTTCTACATTGGATCAAGACTATAACTAGATTAAAGTGGATTGAATTGCAACATAATCCTACCAGTTCAGGGCTGATCATATTAAACCACAATTTGGGGGAATAACTACATCATTAAGTAACATCCACATTACCTCATTACATAAATACCAAATCAGAGAATGTTGGCCAAGTTGACCCACAATATTAATAATTTCACTGCCATTCAGTTTCTCTCTGGAGAAAACCCTCTAACCAGCTTCTGAGGCTACAAATCAAAATAGGACAAGACTGTTCACCACTGGAGATGTGCAAACCTTGGGTTAGCAGTGCAACTCACTTTGTGTTAGGCCACCAGAGCCCCTCCTCACAACCACTAAATTTTTAAAAAATACATGAATTGCAGCCGGAGAGCTGCGGGGCTGAGAGCGTGACTCACCGGCTTCATGCTGCCTCTTGCTGCCTCAGCCCATGAGCCATGTCTGAGGAGAAGCCCAAGGAGGGAGTGAAGACAGAATGAATATGTCACCCTGAAGATGTCTAGCTAGGCAGGATGGCTCTGTCATGCGGTTCAAAATCAAGATGCACACGCTTCAGAGCAAGCTGATGAAGGCCGACTGTGAGTGACAGGCTTTGCCAATAAGGCAGATTAAGTTCAGGCTTGATGGGCAGCCAGTTGATGAAACAGACACTCCAGGATGAAGACACAATTAAACATGTTCCAGGAGCAGATGGGTGGCACATGGCAACTGGAGACCTGTTGGGATGTGGCACGTAGGGGGACCATCTCACATCTGTGTCACCTGTCCCTGCATTTGCAATCCAGTAGTAAACTCATGAACATACCAACTCAGAGGTATCTTTGGAAACTTGAGGGCAATCACCAAATTACTTCCCTCTCACCCTGAGGTACTTCCAAGAAACAAATAACACTATTTCTGCCAGGATTAATCCACAGCTGAAAAGGGGCCAAATTGCAGTCTCTGTTTAGGTTAAATGAGTTGCAAGGTGTTTTGGGGTTGTTACTGTTTTTAATTGCCCCCACCCCATCTCCTGGAACACTTTTCTCCAATTTGTGGGCTGTCCATTTTCAGTCTTCGTTTGAAGATCTTGTCTCCAGGTGTTGTGAGCTCCTCCCCCACGGCTTCAGTTCATGTGTAGGCGCTTCCGCTGTTTGGGGGGATGGTGGGGAAGAAAGACAAAATTTCACTTCCTAGGGAGCTCTGGGGGCCTAGTGGCAAGAAGCTGAAGTACAATCCCAGAGGTATGTGGTTCAAATCCACTGGATGCTCTGCTGGAAAAAGAAGGGCAATCTCCTCCTGTACCAGTCAGATCTGATTTGACGGTACACAGAAAAAAAAAAATAATAACATAAGACTTTTTTAAAAAATTTCACTTCCTATTTGTTGAAGGCAGAGTTTATGAAATTTTTGTTTAATATTGCCACTTTAAGCTTTATCAGAATATGGTAAAATCCAAGAGAATCTGTTGGTTGCTGCATAAAAGACAAACAAGGGAAATAGAGTCCTCCACTAGTGTGGCCCCGTGATCCCTGCCCTTGAGTGTGTCTCCACAGGGCTCTGTGGCCCAGGTCCCTATCACCACTGACTGCTCAGTACCTGCTGATCAGTGTAGCAGATGACAACTGCATTAATGCAACTGGCTTCTCGCCAATAATACCACTATTTCCTCTTGATGATACTAGTATTGTCCCGGAGAAGTGTATTGAATATATATCGTGGACTGCTAGAAGAACAAAGAAGTTCATCCTGGAGAGGGTGAAGCCAGGCTGCTCCGTGGAGGCAAGGATTCTTAAGCTCCATCTGATATACCTTGGCCATATTGTAAGGAGGGGTCATTCCTTGGAGAGAGACATCATGCTTGGAAGGGTAGAGGGACAGTGCAAGAGAGGAAGACCCTGGGTGATATGGATTGACTCAGTGACTGGGGCAACTTGGGTAGGTGTATCAGAGACAATGACATTGGCTTAGGATAGAGCAGTGTTACACAGAAACCAACTCAAAATGGATCATGGACCTAGGACTAAAACCAAGGACTATACATTTCATTAAAGAAAAGCTTGAATGAACTCTAGAAGTCCTACTCCACAATATAAACAGTCTTCCAAGCATCCTGAAAAATCTACAACCAGGAGAGGATAAAATAGATGAATGGGATCTTCTAAGAATCAAATCCCTATACACATCTAAAAAGTTCTCCAACAGAGTAAAAAGGGAAGCCACAGATTGGGGAAAAAATATTTGGTAATGATATGTCAGATAAGGGACTTATGTCTAGAATTTATAAAATACTTGAGCACCACAACGATAAAGGTAAATAAACCAATTGCAAAATGGGCACAGGATATGAACAGACACTTCACCAAACAAGACATTCAGATGGCCAACAACCAATTGAAGAAATGTTCAAAATCCCTAGGTCTAAGTGAGATGCAAATCAAAACAACTATGAGCTATTATCTCACCCCAGTAAGAACAGCAAAATTTAACAGAGCAGCAAACAACAAATGCTGGCGAGGTTGTGGAGAAACTGGAGCCCTTATTCACTGTTGGTGGGAGTGCAAAATGGTGTAACGACTACGTAAGGACTCTCTAGTGGCCCTGGTGCACCGCCGGGGGGGGGGTGCAGGGCCGTAGCACTGCCGCCGGGGGTGGGGAGAAGCGGGGGCATGGTGGGGCATGGTGCTGTGGCAGGGATGGGGACACAGGGGCACGATGGTGTGGTGAGGGTGGGGCTATCTCCTCTTTTGATAGTTTCCCCTAACCCCCATATCAGTCCTGTTCCATAACTGTGGCATTATGCAGTATTTGCCTTTTTGTGACTGAGATATTTAACTCAGAATAATGCCCTCCAAGGTCACCCATTTTGTATAGTATTTCATTAGTTCATGTTTTCCAGTGGTGCATAATATTTCATTGTGTGAATATACCACAGCTTCTCTATCATTCACTTGTTGATGGACACTTGGGCTGTTTCCAACTCTTTGCTATTTTTAACAAAGCAACAATAAACATGGGTGTGCATCTGCTTGTGTGGTAGTTCTGGTTTCTTTAGGGTATATTCCCAGTAGTGGAATTGCTAGGTCAAATGGTATTTCTATTTCTGACTTTTTAGGAAAGCACCATACTTCTTCCATAGTGGTTGCACCATTTTACACTCCCACCAACAGTGAATAAAGGTTCCAGTCTCTTTACAACCTTAGCAACATTTGTTGTTTGCTGTGCTGTTAAATTCTGCTGTTCTTACTGGGGTGAGATGATATCTCATAGTTGTTTTGATTTCCATCTTTCTCAGAGCTAAGGATTTTGAA